>NC_057734.1:721388-726332 GCF_004010195.1 Chiloscyllium plagiosum | reverse complement strand
CTCCCTCCAGATATCACTCCCTACATAAATAATCTCCCTCCAGGTATCACCCCCTACATTAACAATCTCCCTCCAGGTATCACTCCCTACCCTACATTAACAATCTCCCTCCAGGTATCACTCCCTACATTAATAATCTCCCTCCAGGTTTAACTTCCTACATTAACAATCTCCCTCCAAGGTATCACTCCCAACATTAACAATCTCCCTCCAGGAGATAGTGAGGATCTCCAAATTCTGGAGGTCAGATTTGAGAGTGTTTTGCTTGAAAAGCACAGCCAGTCAGGCAGCATCTGAGAAGCAGAAGAATCGACGTTTCGGGCTGGATCCCTTCATCAGGAATGAGGTTGGGAGCCTCATGGGTGGAGCTCAGCTACCTTCTCCCACACCCATGCCCCTCCCATTTATCTCTCCACTCCCAAGGAGGGAGGGATTGTTTTATGAGGAAAGTTTGGGGGACTTGAGGCTGTTTCTGTTAAAGAAAAGAAGGTTGAGAGGTGACTTAATTGACACATATAAGATAATCAGAGGGTTAGATAGGGTGGACAGGGAGAGCCTTTTTCCTCAGATGGCAATGGCCAGCACAAGGTGACATCGATTTAAATTTGTTAGCTCAGTTAGCTAGGCAGCTGATTTATGATCTAGAGAACCACTAACAGCCTGGTCTCAATTCCTACTTCTTGCTGAAGTTGCCATGAAGGACTTTCCTTCTCAACATTGCCTGAGGCATAGTGCCCTTCAGGTTAAGGTCTGTGGTGAGTATGCCGTTGTAGTGCAAAATTATTGTACAACTGGGGCTTTAGACTGTGGTGGGGGGGGGGGGGGGGGGAAGTAGTGCTGAGTCAAACAGGGAGGGCACTGTTCCTTTAGGGGTGGCATGGTGAGTCAGTGGCTAGCACTGCTGCCTCACAGCAGCAGGGACTTGGGTTCAATCCCTGCCTCAGGCAACTGTCTGTGTGGAATTTGCACATTCTCCCAGTGACTGCGTGGGTTTCCTCCCACAATCCAAAGATGTTCAGGTCAGATGAATTGGCCACACATAATTGCCCATAGTGTTAGGTGCATTAGACAGAGGAATGGATCTGGATGGGTTACTCTTTGGAGGGTTGGTGTGTATTTGTAGGGCTGAAGGGCCTGTTTCCATACTGTTGCTAATCTAATCTAATGTCCCTCAGTGAAGGTAATCCTGATCACTATTCTCCCTCAGCGAGGGGAATTCTGATCACTATTGACCCTCAGTGTGGGGAATGCTGATCACTATTGTCTGTCAGTGAGGGGAATCCTGATCACTATTCTCCCTCAGCGAGGGGAATCCTGATCACTACTGTCCCTCAGTGAGGGGAATCCTGATCACTATTGTCCCTCAGTGAAGGGAATCCTGATCACTATTGTCCCTCAGTGAGGGGAATCCTGATCACTATTGTCCCTCAGTGAGGGGAATCCTGATCACTATTGTCCCTCAGTGAAGGGAATCCTGATCACTATTGTCCCTCAGTGAGGGGAATCCCGATCACTATTGACCCTCAGTGAGGGGAATCCTGATCACTATCGTCTCTCAGTGAGGGGAATCCTGATCACTATTGTCCCTCAGTGAGGGGAATCCTGATCACTATTGAACCTCAGTGAGGGGAATCCTGATCACTATTGTCCCTCAGTGAAGGGAATCCCGATCACTATTGACCCTCAGTGAGGGGAATCCTGATCACTATTGTCTCTCAGTGAGGGGAATCCTGATCACTATTGTCCCTCAGTGAGGGGGATCCTGATCACGATTGTCTCTCAGTGAGGGGAATCCTGATCACTATTGCCCCTCAGTGAGGGGGATCCTGATCACTATTGTCCCTCAGTGAGGGGAATCCTGATCACTATTGTCTCTCAGTGAAGGGGATCCTGATCACTATTGTCCCTCAGTGAGGGGAATCCTGATAATCTGCAGTCCTCACTTTCTCCTAAATTGGGGGAAGGCCAACTACAGCTCTCCATGAAGAATGATAGATATAGGACAGAGGTTCTTTACTCAGAGACTTAGAAGGATGTAGAATGCCCTGCGTGCAGCAGTAGTAGTAGACGTGCCAACCTTAAGGGCATTTAAATGGTCATTGGGTGGGAATATGGACAAGAATAGAAAAGTGTAGGATAGATGGGCTTCAGATTGGTTCCACACGTTGGCGCAACTTCAAAGGCCGAAGGGACTGTGTTGCACTGTAATGTTCTATGATTCTAATCTGCTACAGCTGGAATGCAACTCACTTTCCATTGCTTCAGCCTGAATGCAGATTGACTTTAATCTCGGGGCGTTTTAGCTATGCAGTCATGCGAGGGAGTGTTCAGCATTGGGCTACACATTGCAATCCTGTAAATGAGTTCTCAATATGAGGTTCCCCTGCATCACTTAAATGGATTCGAGGCACATCATATCACTGCAACCAATGTCAGTGCGATCTTATGGTTTGGTTACAATTTACTTATTGTGGGTGTCACTGGCAGGATCAGTGTTTCTCTCTCCCTCATTGCTCCTGAGGTTGTTTCAAGCTGCCTGTAAACTCTGGTTCATTCTCCCAGATGCTGCCTGGTTGGGCTGAATTGGATATTCTGTGTATGTCGTTGGGGAATGGTCACTTTGATGGCTTTGGACCACATGCTGTGAACAAGTGACATAGTTGATGTGTTCAATGACCTTCGACAGTGATCGTTATTTCACCTTGCAGTTATAAAGTTAGCAAGAAATTTATTCTTAAAACAAGGTTACTTTTTAAATTTGAACAGGTCATTGGAGTTAGTTTACCAAAATTCAGACTCAACCTTTGGGATACCTTCCTTCCGATACATAGCCCCGAAGACCATGTTTGCAAATGGGACTGTATATCCCCCCAATGAAGGCTTTTGTCCGTGCAGAGAGTCCGGAGTGATGAACGTTAGCACGTGCAGACACCGTGAGTATATCCATCTGCAGAACACATTGTTTAACTGTGAAAACAAATGACTATAAGAGTTGACTACACCATAACATTTCCTCATAAAAAAAATCCTCATCCCAGGCATGATCAAGTGAAGGTCCTCTCCCTGTGCAATTATATCCTTTTTCATATGTACGCAGTGTTGCTGGTATTGTCTTGCCAATTCCCTATTTTAGCAAAATATACTTACTTATATGTTCCGTTCTGCTTGCAATAAATGCTAACAGTCCACTTGCCTTCTCAATCATATGCTATCCCTGTTCACTACCCTTATGTGGTTTATGTACCAGGACAATCAGATCCCACTGTATCCTCTGTATCTTCACATTTTACAGTCTCTCTTCATTTGGAGAGGTTAGGAACAAAAGGCAGACAAAAAACAAAAATGGAAGGCAGTATAGCAAGGATGAAAAGCAAATGGTGCCATAGTGCAAAATAAAACTAAGGTGACTAACGTGGTTAAAAAGATAATTCGAAAGCCTTTGTATCTTAATGCATAGAGCATTTGCAATAATGTAGATGAATTTGCAGCTTGAATTAGTATAAACAGTTATGATATCATGTAATTTCAGAGACCTGGCTGCAGGATAGGAATTTAACATCCAGCAATATCATTTAGAAAGGACAGAGAAAAAGGGAAAGGAGGTGGAGTAGCATTTTTAGTAAAGGAAATGTATCAGTGCGATAGTGAGAAAGGATATTGGCTCAGAAAATCATGAAGTGGAGTCTGTATTGGTGAAGATAAGATATGTCAAGGGGTAGAGAACGCTGTTGGGAGTTAGTGAAAATACAAATGAAGGCATTAGACAAGAAATCAGAGATCATGCAATGAGAGTATATCTGTAATCATGGATGACTTTAATTTACATGTAGCTTGGAAGATCCACATTTGCAATGGTTCTGTGGAGCAACATTTCAGGGAGTCTGTACATGGTGGTATTTTAAACATCAAGAAACCAATCAGGGAACAGGCTATTCAAGACTGGATACTGCAATGAGAAAGGATTAATCAATGATCTTGCTTGGGGTCCTTTAGGGAAGAGTGACCATAATACGATAGAATTCTTAATTAAGGTGGAGAGTGAAGTATTCGAAACTGAAACCAGGGTCCTGAATCAAATAAAGGGAACTACTAAAAGGTGTGAAGTGCAAATTGGCAAGGATGAATTGGAGAATCTTACTAAAGGACAATGGTTCATGTTTAAAGAACACATGCATCAATTACAACAATGATTCATTCTTGTCTGGTGCAAAAATACAAGAGGAAAGGTGGCTGAACCATGGCTTACATTAGAAATTCCAGATAATATTAGAACCAAAGAGGAGATGTATAAAGTTGCCAGAAAAAGACAACAATTCGGAAGATGAGGAGCATTTTGGAATTTAGCTAAAGAGAACAAACAAATTGATCAGGAGGGCTAAATAAAGTGCAAGAAACATGGAAACTAACTGTAAAAGCTTCTATAAATCTGTGAAGAGACAAAATTAGCGCAGACAAATGTAGATCGCCCACAGTCAGAAGCCGGGGTAATTATATTGGGGAGCAAAGGAATAGCAGAAGAATTAAAGTCAGACTTTGGTTTTATCATCACAAAAGAGGACACAAATAACTTACCAGAAATATTAGGGAATCAAGGGTCTAGTGAGAGGGTGGAATTGAAGATAATCAGTGTTTGTAAGAGAATGACACTGAGGAAATTAATGGGGTTAAAGGCTGACAAATCAGCAGGCCTGGTAATCTACATTTCAGACTCTTAAGACAAGGTCCCCCATGGAGACTGATTAGTAAGGTTAGATCTCATGGAATACAGGGAGAACTAACCATTTGGATACAGAACTGGCTCAAAGGTAGAAGACAGCGGGTGGTGGTTGAGGGTTGTTTTTCAGACTGGAGGCCTGTGACCAGTGGAGTGCCACAAGGATCGGTGCTGGGCCCTCTACTTTTGTCATTTACATAAGTGATTTGGATGTGAGCATAAGAGGTACA
>NC_057734.1:719072-720886 GCF_004010195.1 Chiloscyllium plagiosum | reverse complement strand
GGAATGAGCTGTCAGAGGAAGTGGTGGAGGCTGGTACAATTACAGCATTTAAGAGGCATTTGGATGGGTATATGAATAGGAAGGGTTTGGAGGGATATGGGCTATGTGCTGGCAGGTGGGACTAGATTGGGTTGGGATATCTGGTCAGCATGGACGGGTTGGACCGAAGGGTCTGTTTCCATGCTGTACATCTCTATGACTCTATGACTCTAAAGGAAATGGTCCTGGAAATATTGGATACATTGATGAGCATCTTCCAAAATTCTATAGACTCTGGAGCAGTTCCTATAAATTGGAGAGTGGGAAATGCAACTCTACTGGGAAATGGAGGAAGAGAAAACTGAATTATAGAGCAGTTAGCCTGACATCAGTTGTGGGGAAATGCTAGAGTCTGTTAGAATATGACATTTAGATATCATTAAATGGACTGGACAAAGCCAGTATGGGTTTATGAAAAGCAAACCATGCTTAAAAAAAAACAAGAGATTTTTGAGGATGTAACTAACAGAATAGATAAAGGAGAACCAGTGAATACAAAGGAACAAAGAACAGTACACCGCAGGAACAGGTCCTTCGACCCTCGACTGCACCGATACACAATGTCTTTCTAAATTAAAAGCCTTTTAGATTAGATTCCCTACAGCATGGAAACAAGCCCTTCGGCCCAACCAGTGCACACCGACCCTCCGAAGAGTAACCCACCCAGACCCATTTTCCTCTGATTAATGCACCTAATACTATGGGCAATTTAGCATGGCCAATTCACCTGACCTGCACATCTTTGGACTGTGGGAGGAAACTGGAGCAAAACCACACAGACATGGGAAGAATGTGCAAACTCCACGCAGATAGTCACCCAAGGCTGGAATCGAACCTTGGATTCTGGTGCTGTGAGGCAGCAGTGCTAACCACTGAGCCTTTCACATCTTCTTTTAAACTTACCCCCTTTTACCTTAAACCTATGGTCTCTAGTAATTGACATGTCTACCCTGGAAAGAAGACTCTGACTGATTCTATTTGTGCCTCTCATCATTTTGTAAATTTCTATCAAGTCACTCCTCAGCCTTCAATATTCTAGTGAAAGAATCCAAGTTTATCCAATCTCTCCTCATAGCTAATACGCTCCAAAATAGGCAACATTGTGGTTAAAAGTTTCTTACTCTCTCCAAAGTCTCCACATCCTTATGGTAGTGTGGTGACCAGAACAAATATTCCAAATGTGGCCTCAGTTCTATACAGCTTACAAAGCTTTCCCATTTTTATACTTTATGCCCCAACTGATGAAGGCAAGCATGGTATATGCCTCCTTAACTACCTTATCTGCTTTTGTTGTCACTTTCAGAGAACTGTGTACCTGTATGCCGAGATCCCTCTGTATGTCAACACTACTAAAGGTTCTGCCATTTACTGTATACTTCTCTCCTGCATTAGATCTCACAAAATGCATCACTCACATTTGTCCAGATTAAATTCTATCTGCCATTTCCCCACCCAAGACGCTAACCTATATCTTGCTGTATCCCCTGGCATTCGTCCTCACTATTCACAACTCCCACAATCATTGTGTCGTCCGCAAACTTACTAACCAGGCCATATACATGACACCGTCCTGTCCCCCTTAGTCCAAGAACTCCCCACCTACGTTCGGGACACCACCCATGCCCTCCACCTGCTCCATGATTTTCGCTTCCCCGGTCCCCAACGCCTTATTTTCACCATGGACATCCAGTCCCTGTACACCTCCATCCCCCATCACGAAGGACTCAAAGCCCTCCACTTCTTTCTTCAAGGACCGCAATTTCCCCCCCGACGTG
>NC_057734.1:699175-717907 GCF_004010195.1 Chiloscyllium plagiosum | reverse complement strand
GTCTGACCTATCACCCTCACCTTGACCTCTTTCCACCTATCACATTTCCGACGCCCCTCCCCCAAGTCCCTCCTCCCTATCTTTTATCTTAGCCTGCTGGACCAACTTTCCTCATTCCTGAAGAAGGGCTAATGCCCGAAACGTCGATTCTCCTGTTCCCTGGATGCTGCCGGACCTGCTGCGCTTTTCCAGCAACACATTTCCATCCATATACACACTCCTCCAACTCATTTAGATATATGGGGTCCCAGCACTGATCCCTGTGGAACACCACTAGTCACAGATCTCCAGTCAGAAAAACACCCTTTTACTGTTACTCTGTCTTCTCTGACTAAACCAGTTCTGTATCCATCTTACCAGCTTATTGCAGATTCCAGGTGACTTCACCTTTTGTATCAACCTGTCATAAGGTTATGAATTTGGTTTTCCAGAAGGTTCAATGTAAAAGGTTAGTGGGTAAAATTAAAGCACATGGGATAGCAGGTAAGGGATTAGAATAGATTGAGAATTGGTTAATATTTGTGGCGTTGTGATTCAGAATAATTTTTTTTTCCATATGGGATGCAGTAACTATTATGACCAGTGTTTGGGCTCCAGCTGTTCACATTATGTATCAATAACCTGGATGAGGGAACCAAATGCAACATTTCCAAATTTGCAATGACACAAAACTGGATGGGATTGTGAATGATAAGAAGGCAAGTAGGTTTCAAGGTGATGCAGACAAGTTGAGTGAGTAGGCAAACTCCAGGCAGATGCAGTATAACATGGCTGGGTGTAAAAAGCTGAAAGGAAGAGTATTATTTAAATGGTGATACTTTGAGAAGGGTGGATGTACAAGGGGACCTGGGTGTTCTTGTACACCTGTCAACGGGCAGGTACAGCAAGCAATTAGGAAGGCAAATGGTATATTGTCCTTCATTGCAAATGGATTTGAGTTCAGGAGTCGGAATATCATTATAGAATCATAGCTTCCCTACAGTGTGGAAGCAAGCCATTTGGCCCATCGAGTTCGCATCGATCCTTTGAAGAGCATCCCACCCCTCTACCCTATCCCTGTATCCTTCAAGTAGCTTCTGCAGTTATACAGAGTGTTGTTGAGTGCTCCGTGCCTGCAGTGTAGTATGCAAGTTTAGTGTCCCTGATTCAGAAAAAAAGTAATTGCCATCAAGGGAATGCAATGAAGGTTCACACGGCTGATTCCAGGATGGTAGCTCTATGAGGAGAAGTTTGTTCCACTGGACCTGTATTCATCCTCCCACTTCCTCCAGACCAAAGGGGTAGCCATGGGCACACGTATGGGCCCCAGTTATGCCTGTCTCTTTGTTGGCTACGTAGAACAGCCCATCTTCCGTAGTTACACCGGCATCACTCCCCAACTCTTCCTCCGCTACATTGATGACTGCATTGGCGCCACCTCGTGCTCCCGCGAGGAGGTTGAGCAATTCATCAACTTCACCAATACATTCCACCCTGACCTTAAATTTACCTGGAACAGGAATTGGAAGTCCATGGTGAAGGTAAGGCATTGGGGGCCAGGGTAACAAAATTAATGGAGGAGGTGGAGGACGTGGGTTCTGTCCCGCACGTAGACGGGGAGTTCCTGAATTAAGGGGGACAGGACAGTGTCAAGGTATGCAGAGATGAGTTCAGTGGGGCAGGAGCAGGCTGAGACAGTGAGTGGACCTGGGCATTAGGTTTGTGAATTTTGGTAATAGGTAGGAATGGGTAGTGTGGGATTCGCTGACTATGAGTTTGGAGGCTGTGGGTGGGAGATACCCTGAGGTGATGAGGTTGTGGACGGTGTGGAAGATGATGGCTTGGTGATGGGAAGTGAGGTCGTAGTCAAAGGGGCAATAGGAGGAGTTGTCCATGAGTTGGCGCCTGGCTTCAGCGGTGTAGAGGTCAGTGCGCCAAACTACCATTGCACCCCCCCCCCCGCCACTGGTCTGATGGTGATGTTGGGGTTAGAGCAGAGGGCTGCACATTGCGAGGGTGAGAGGATGGAGTAGCTGAGCGGGGTAGACAAGTTGAGGCGTTCTGTGTAATGGCAGCAGTTGGGTATGGGGTGTCCAGGTAGATGGGATGTGTTGGAGGCACGCGAAGGGGTCCTTGGAGGGTGGGCAGGAGTCTTGATGGAAAAATAAACCCAGAGGTAGAGGCAGTGAAAGAAATGTTCAATGTCGCAATGCATGTTGAACTGATGGATGTGGGAATGCAGTGGGATGAAGGTGAGGCCTTTACTGAGGACTTGGTACCATCCTTTTGAATGGTCTACGTGTCCATCTTCCTACCCACCTATCTGCTCCACTCTCCTCTCCTACCTATCACCTTCTCCCCCATCTTCATCTACCTACCACATTCTTTGCTACCTTCCCCCCAGCTCCCCCCCTTCCCCCCTCCCAAACCCCCATTTATCTCTTCACCTTGGAGGCTTCCTGTCTCTATTCCTGATGAAGGGCTTTTGCCTGAAATGTTGATTTTCCTGCTCCTTGGATGCTGCTTAACCTGCTATACTTTTCCAGCACCATTCTGATCTAAACTCTGTATTCATGAGAGTTTGGAAAGATGTGAGGAGATCTGATTGAAACATATAAAATTCTAACAGGGCTGGAGAGACGAGATGCAGAGAAGATGTTTTCCCTGGTTGGGAAGTCTAGAACCTGGAGGTTATAGAGTAGACCATTTCGGACAGCAATAAGGAAGGATTTCTTCACTCAAAGGGAGTGAACATTTAGAATTCTCTACCACAAAAGGAAATGGAGGCCAAGCCACTGGGTATAGTCAAGAAAGAAACAAGATAATGTTTTATATTTTGAAGGTATCAAGGTAAAAAGTGGGAAGATGACATTGGGATAGAAGCATCAGTCTTGATCACATTGAATGTCAGAGCAGGCTCAAAGGGCCAGATGGCCTACTCCTGCTCCTAGTTGCTATGTTTCTAAGCTTCCTGTTGTAAATGGTGAGGAGGATAGCAACAGATTCCAGCAGGACATGCAGGCAAACACATGACAAATAAAATTTAAGGGAGGGAACCGTGAAGAAGAACGCAAGACAATATAAAATAAATCATACAATTTTAAGGAACATAAAAATCTTGTGGTGATTATACACAAAAGTCTGAAGAAGAATATTTAAAAAATGTGTGGGATTCTTGGCTTTGTAAGTAATAATATGTTAGATATAAGTTTATATTTTATAATTGTGTCTTTGATATTAGGTAAATGTATGTTACACATTCGTTTATGGATCAAGGGACAGATTCTGAAAACAAGGAAGTGATGCTGAACCTTCACAAACACTAGTTACATTGAAATTGGGATTTTGAGTTCAGTTCTGGACATTATACTTTAGGAAGAAGGTCTTGGCTTTGGAAAGGGAACAGAGACTCACCAGATGGGAACAGGGATCCGAGTCTTTCCTAATGACAGATTGGAGGAGCTGGGATCAATCTTCTTAGAGCAGAGCAAGTTTTGAAAGTAGAGATTCTTAAGGGGATTTTAATAAAGTAAGAATAAACTGTTCCTACTGGAATAGAGTCAGTAACCAGAGGGGTTGGATTTAAGTTGATTGACAAAAGGAGTAGAGTGGAGATGATGGAACATTTTTAACACAGTTGTGAACAGTGAGGAGGAGAGCAATGGCTCCAGGAGGTCATGTAGGCAAACACACTTTTACAGAAGTGCATTTCTGAAGAAGAATGCAAATGAGAAAATAATCTGAAATGTTAAACTGGAATTGGGCTATCAAAGGGGGGAACTGCATATATATTCAAAGGGGAGAAAACTTATTGCATTGTTCAGAAAGAACAGGGATGTGGGTGAGTGAGTGTCTCTGATTTCAGAAGTAGCTACAATGGAATGAGTGGTCTTCTATGTTCTCTCATTCTACAATTTGATAATGATTCATTGATCATTGAAACATAAAACAAAAGGAAAAACCATGTAAAAACACAAAGACTAGCATACATCAGGACTCTGGAGACAGAAATAACAGCAAAAGAAAGCAAAATGATGGTAGGAATTGAGAAAAAGACTTGGGAGGAATGTGAAGATTATTATAAATTTTTACAATGGCATTAAAATTCAAGTGTTGTCAAAGGTAATAAAGACCATTTTGTTTACTTAGAGATGTGGGTATCACTGGCTGGGTCAGTGTTTATTGCCCCTCTCTAGTTGCCCCTTGAGAAGGTGGGGGTGAGCTGCCTTCTTGAACCACTGCAGTCTATGTGCTGTAGATAGACCCACAATGTCCTTAGGGAGCGAGTTCCAGGATTTTGACCCAGTGATAGTGAAGGAACAGTGAAGGAATATTTCCAAGTCAGGGTGGTGAGGGGCTCGGAAGGAAAATTGGAGGAGGTGGTATTTGCATGTATTGGCTGCTTTTGTCCTTCTATAGGAAGTGGTTGTGGATTTGGATGGTGCTGTCTTTGGTGAATTTCTGCAGTGCATCTTGTAGATAGTACCTCCTGCTGCTACTGAGTGCCAGTCGGGGAGGGAGCAGATGTTTGTGGATGTGGTGCCAATCAAGTGGGCTGTTTTGTCCTGGATGGTGTAAAGCTTCTTGAGTGTTGTTGGAGCTGCCCCATCCAAGCAAGTGGGGATTATTCCATCACATTCCTGACTTGTGCATTATAGGTAGTCAGGAGTAAAGAGGTGGGCTACTCGCTGCAATATTACTAGCTTCCTATCAGTTCTTATATTTATGTGATGAGTCCAGTTGAGTTTCTCATCAATGGTAACTCTAGGATTAGTGGAGAATTAAATAATGACTTGCACATCCGAGGAAGACGGATCAATTCTCTCTTATCATTGTCATTTTTTTGTATTTGTTGCAGGGTCAATATCTGCAATTCACTCCCTAACAGCATTGTAGGTCTATCTCACCTCACAAGCTGCTGTGGTTCAAGAACAGGCATAAACCATTCGGCCCATTGTAGACTGCCCCACCATGGCTGATCTGACCCAGGCCTCAACTCCTCTTTCATGCCAGGTCCTCATAGCCCTCAACTCCCTGATATTTGAAAGAATTGTCTGCCTTCTCTTTGAATACTTTCAGTGATCTAGCTTCCACAACTCTCTGTGATAGAGAATTCCAGACGTTCATTGGCATCTGGAAGAAGAAATTCCTTTGTATTTCAGTTTTAACTAAGTGTCCCCTCATTTTAATTCTGTCCTCCAGTTTGAGACTCACCCACCAGTGGGTATTCTGTAAAACCCCTCAGAATCTGATATGTTTCAATAAGATCACCCCTCATTCTGCTATGAAGACAGCTCACTGCAAACTTCTCAAGAACCATTAGGCCAGGCAATTAATATGTATCTATGAAGGAGCAGTGCTCCAAAAGCTAGTGCTTACAAATAAACCTGTTGGACTATAACCTGGTATGGGTGATTTTTAACTTTGTCCACTCCGGTCCAACACGGGCACCTCCACATCAATAATTATCTAGGCAGATGTACCCACTTCCCTGAACAAATTAAAAGAAGGTCTTGTAGGAAAGGATTGTTGTTGCTGTGTGAATGCTTGTCTTGCATGTACAGTTATAATTCAATTGTAAAGTATTGTAGCGCTTTAATTTGGGCTGACTGTAAACTGTTCACTTTCAGATTCTCAAGTCTTCATCTCACACCCACACTTCTACAATGCTGACCCTGTGTTGTGGGAGGCTATCAAAGGATTACATCCCAATGAGAGAGAACATGCACTTTTCATTGACATCCATCCGGTAAGTAAGATTTCAGAATTATTACAATACTGAAGGAAGTTTTTCGGCCCATCGTACCTGCTCCAACTTTCTGTGCATTTTAACTTAATCTGAATCTCCTGCCTTTTCTCCTGTAACTCTGTTTATATTTTAAGGGTCATCTAATACCCTCAACTGAATCTGCATCCTCCAGACTTGCAGACAATGCATTCCTAAGTCAGTGTGAAAAAGATCTTCAAAGGCAGATCAACCAATAAAATGAACAAAACAAAGTCGACCTTCCTGATTATTGGCATTTCATGTGGGTCCAATGTGGAGTAACCGAGAATAGGCTCAATATGAGAAAGAATATTTTATATTTTATTTTCTCTTATTCTTCTCTGTTCCAAAATAAATACTTGTTTTGCCTAATCTTCCTTTGTCATGAAAGCTTCTTACTCTGGGATCATTATGAGTGAATCTTCCAAACATTCACCTGGTCTTGAGTTTCTACCTGAAGCAAGGTGAGAAGGGCTGGATCAAGTATTCAAATAACCTCACAGCTGAACAATAATATCCTCCTTAATGTAAGAGCTCATTATTTTCTTCTAAATTGAATGGTTTCTTGTTCTGAACCTTTTAAAGCTTTCTGTTTCTGTGTTGCTCTTAATACTTTACTGTTTAAGATATATTTTATGTTCGTATTTCATTTCAATTCTCACCTCATGTGTCTGCGTTAAATTTAATCTCACACTGACTGACTGCCTACTCTGTTAGCAATATTCACTTGACAAGACTTGAGGTGCCCGATTTAATTACTTTGTATCATCCTTACTTGTATTATCCTTACTTTGTATCATCTGCAGATTTGCAGATATCTTTGTTACACCCAATTTCAGACCAATTCTATCATGAGGGGACACAGTTAACACCTTGCTCAGGAGAGCCATGGGGATTGGGGTCACAGGTGGCTGCATCTGCTGACACTGCATACCTTGCATTCAGGTGAAGTTCTGAATTGGACTTGCAGATAAATAGCTGTATCCAACAGGGGGAGGCTGATCCAGTGTTCTGCATGTCAATGGGCCTGCAGACCATTGGGGTGACTGGTCTTTTGGTAATCGGATCCTAAAATACTTAAGCAACAGGATTCTTCCTTGTGCCCTCGGTGATTAGGGAATAGTGTCCAAGGTGATGTCAATTTTCCTGAATGCTATTCAAACAACAATGCATTGTTTTGGAGATAGACTGTGTAATGAGCCGATGCTACCAAATCATATTCGGGTTTGGGAATGGAAAGGGAAGAATTAAAGCTCAGACCACTCGATCTAAATCAGGCAAAGCTCAGCAGGGTAAAGATACGGCTAAAATTGGTGTTTAGCTTTTTCAAACCATTGCTTCGGTCTTTGTGTTATTTTAAGCTTTATTATTTCCACTCATTATTCTGTTCCAGATGGAAATGATCACAGGTTTGGAAAGTGTTGTCTAAGGATCTTACAAGAATTTCAACAGAGTTTAGAGGGTTGGGGGTTGAGTTACTTGCAGCAGAATTCTGCGCAATTGTCACTTGACCCAAAACGTTAACTCTGCTTTCTCTGCACAAATGCTATCAGACCAGTTGAGCTTTTCCAAACTAGATATGCATGCGAAACATGGAAAACACAGCAGGCAGGCACCATCAGGAGGTGGAGAAGTCAATGTTTCAGGTATAACCCTTTTTCAGGACTGGGAGTGGATGTAGGGGGAGCTGCAGAGAAAGTGGGTGGTGGGGCAGAGTGGTGAAGTGGGAATAGGTGAAGACAGGTAGAGGGTACGACCTGTTTGGTGGCAGGAGGAGTGGAAGGGAGTTGGGGGATTGGAAGGGAGGCTATTTGAAATTGGAGAACTCAATGTTGAGTCTTCAGGACTGTAGGCTACTCAGACAGAAGATGAGGTGTGGTTCTTCCAGTTTGCGGTTTGGTTTGTTGTGGCAATAGAGGAGGCCAAGGATGGTCATGTCAGAAAGGGAGTGGGAAGAGGTATTAAAATGGGTGGTGACCGGGGGATCTGGTTGGCTCCTGCGGGCCTGGTTGAGATGCTCGGTGAACTTTCCCCAAGTTCACATTTGGTCACCCCGACGTAGAGAAGGCCACACCTGATGCAGTGAACTAGGTTGGAAGAGAGGCAGGTTTACCTCTGTCTCACCTGGAACGACTGTCTCGGGCCTGGGATGGAGGTGAGGGGGGTAGTGTACTGGCGGGTTTTGCATCTTTTCCAGTTGCAGGGCAAGGTACCTGGGTGTTCAGGGGGGTTGGTGGGGAGAGTGGCGCAAACTCAAGGACTATCAACGGGAATGTTCCTTGCAGAAGGCAAAGAGGGATGGAGAGGGGAACATGTTCTTGGTGGTGAGGTCTAGTTGGAGTTGGCAGAAGTGTTTAAGGATGATGCGTTGGATGCAGAGACACATGGGGTGGTAGGTGAGGACAAGGGGGTCTCTGTCTTTGTTGTGTTTGGGGGATTGTTTAGAGGAATGGAATGGGGAAATGAGGTGGTGCAATGGAGGCCTGTCTGGATGATAGACGGGAAAATCACATTATTTGAAATAGATGAACATCTGGGAATGTCTCCTCGTCTGATACAACGGAGGCGGAGGAATTGGGAGAAGGGGATGGAGTTCTTGCAGGATACTGGGTGGGAGGAGGTATAGTCCAGGTAGTTATGGGAGGCTGTGGGTTTATTGCAAACGTCCATCTGGGGTCTGTCACTGGAAATGGAAATGGAGAGGTCAAGAAAGCTTTTCCAGAAATTTTTATTTTTGTTTTTGATTTCCAGCATCTGCAGTTCTTTTGATTTTATTGGGGTGTGAATGATGCTCTTTAATGAATCTGCTTCCATTTTGAAAGATACCGAGTAAATTTAGAATTCCATCTCCTTTCTTAGAGCTGTAAGCTCCTTTGGGAAAAAGAAATGAAAGTTATGTCTGACTGGATAATCAGTTTGAGTTTTGACACAGTTGATTAGAAAGGGAGTAATGTAATGAAAGATCAGCCATGTGAAAACTGATTAATGTAACCAGTTACTGAGTAAGATGAGCCAATCTACACTTCATGCAAAATATTTTAAAGGTAATTTTCTTATTTTCCTCTTGCAGTTGTCTGGAATTCCATTGAATGTCTCAATTAAATTACAGTTGAACCTGTTTCTAAAATCTGCAAAAGGAATATTGTAAGTGAGTTTGGATCATTTTTGTAAACTTCTGGGAGAGTGGGAGAGAGGGGCTGCAGTTTAATTTTTAAATTTATCATTGCCAGTGGCACGGTGGCTCAGCGGTTAGCACTGCTGCCTCACAGCGCCAGGGACCCGGGTTCAATTCCAGCCTCAGGTGACTGTCTGTGTGGAGTTTGCACATTCTCCCCGTGTCTGCGTGGGTTTCCTCCAGGTGCTCTGGTTTCCTCCCATAGTCCAAAGATGTGCAGGTTAGGTGAATTGGCCATGCTAAATTGCCCATAGTGTTAGGTGCATTAGTCAGATGGTCTGGCTGGGTTACTCTTCAGAGGGTCGGTGTGGACTTGTTGGGCCAAAGGGCCTGTTTCCACTCTGTAGGGAATCTAATCTAATCTAATCTAATCTAAAATGTAACCCCATCCTAAACCAAACTTGAACCACCACAACATATCCTTAACCATAACCGTCCTAACTACCTTAACCTGATCCACCCATCTGCACAGGTAGTTTTGAATTCTGGAAATTGAGTGAATGAGCGATGGGGACAGAAAGATTTGTAGGTGGAAATAGAAACGATTCTACAGAAGTTGAACCAGTCTGTATCCTTCTCCCAGAATCTACAACCTTCCACCACCCACCCAGTGTCCATACCCATTCTCCAATTCTGTACCCTATTCTCATTGTCCACCACCGACAAGACACTGATGGAGGGTCAGTGCTGAGGGAGTGACACACTGTCGGAGGGTCAGTGCTGAGGGAGTGACACACTGTCGGAGGGTCAGTGCTGATGGAATGCTGCACTGTCGGAGGGTCAGTGCTGATGGAATGCTGCACTGTCGGAGGGTCAGTGCTGAGGGAGCGCCACATTGTTGGAGGGTCAATGTTGAGGGAGTGCCGAACTATCGGAGAGTCAGTGTTGAGAGAGTGCCGCACTCTCCCAGGGTCAGTGCTGAGGGAGTGCCGCACTGTCGGAGGGTCAGTGTTGAGGGAGTGCCGCACTGTCGGAGGGTCAGTGTTGAGGAAGTGCCGCACTCTCCCAGGGTCAGTACTGAGGGAGTGCTGCACTGTTAGAGGGTCAGTGCTGAGGGAGTGCCGCACTGTCGGAGGGTCAGTGTTGAGGGAGTGCCGCACTGTCAGAGGGTCAGTGCTGATAGAGCACCACACTGTTCGGGTGTCAATGCTGAGGGAGTGATGCACTGTTGGAGGGTCAATACTGAGGGAGTGCCACACTGTTGGAGGGTCAGTGCTGAGTGAGTGCTGCACTGTCGGAGGGTCAGTGTTGAGAGAGTGCCGCAGTGTCAGAGGGTCAGTGCTGAGGGAGTACTCCACTGTCTCAGTTGCTATTTTCTATTTGAAAGATTCAGAGCTGATCTGCTTTTGAGGTGGTTGTAAAAGGTCTGGTGATACGTTTTCCAGGAAGAGGTGGACAGTTTGTACTAACCACCCAGTATTGAAAATTACAGAGAGTATTTTGGAGATTATTAATAGAGAACATCATCGAAAACTTAACGTAGGAAGCTCTTCAGCCCATCATCTCTCCACAACAGTTGCTGCTAGTTCTTCAACTGCAGCTTGATGTTAACTTCTTCCTCAGTACCCCACAATGAAATGGCGAAACCATGAATGTCGCCTCTGGTATTCCGAAAGCTGTTGGAATTGTCTATTTGGTCAATATCAGAAATGGATGCTCATCCAGCCCCAGTTCGTACAGAACAAGACTTCTGCTTTGAAAGAGAACAGTGAGCAGGCTGGTGACATTCTCTGAGCTGAAAATGTGTTGCTGAAAAAGCACAGCAGGTCAGGCAGCATCCAAGGAGCAGGAGAATCGACGTTTCGGGCATGAGCCCTCCTTCAGGAATGAGGAAAGTGTGTCAGCTCTGATCTCCAGCATTTGCAGTCCTCACTTTCTCCTTGGTGACATTCTCTGCTGATTTCACCCTGGAAAAAGGAATTGCAAAGATATGCAATATCACTGACTCAGTTTGCAATCTGTTGTTCAATTTAATTTGACACTGATAAAAATTACAGCCTGGTGATAGCGCAGGAACACGTACTTTCCAGGTGGTACTGTTCTTTGACACCAAATAACAAATCAGATCCCTTTTATTACAATTAGGTGATAGAGAGTGTTATTTTACCTTGAAAAGGTTTATCCATGGACTCAGGAAACAAGGTCAACATAAAATTGTTAGTTCTACATGTGATCGGATTCTGAAATGTTTACCTAGTTTATTGTGTAACACTGTAACCTTTCCTCTTCACTCTTTTAGAATAACTGAAAAAATGCAGACTATGCTCCTTCCTTTAATTTGGTTTGATGAGGTAAGTTAATCACATTTTGGTCAATTTCACCTCTACCCAGTATCATGTAGAACATGGGAACTGACTGAATTGTTCCCATAGTGAAGCTCACAAACTGAAAGAAATTGCTTGTTTTGTTTTTGCTAAATGAAAGCTAGAAAAATAGTGTTAATTATTCAGTCCTGGAGACATCAACTAATGAAGGGCTTCACAGGGTTAACTGACAGAATCATCCTGGTTCCCTCGGGGGCAGTTTGTCAAAGGGATGCGATGGAACAGAAAAAGCCCTTACTTGCTCTTCCAACAGAAATGTAAACCCTTTGAAAGCGGTAACAGTTGATACTTCTGATCAATTGTTCAGAGATGTTGCGACACGTGTCTCAACAGTTTGGAACTGGGTGCTCTGGCTGAAAGGTAGGTGCACTACCACTGCACCACAAGAACCCAAAATGGTAACCTGCCTGTAATCAGATTAACCAGTAGGTGCTGGGATTAATCACAACATCTGGGGAATCTGACCAGAAAACTTGTGACTGATTGAGAGCAGTCAGTGTATGAACTGATATTGGATCAGCACCACTCCCCTCCCCCCCAACCATCTCTGCAGGCTCTCTGTATATCACAATCGGATATTGTGCCAGTTGCTCTGCTATCTTTGTGGTGCTGGTGATGAATATCATTTTATTTTGCTGCTGCTCATTCCATACACGTACCACCCTCTGTGTGAAAAAGATGCCCATCAGGCCCCTTGTAAATCTTTCCCCTCTCACCTTAAACCTATGGTCCCTAGTTTTGGACTCCCCCACCCTTGGCTATTCATTCTATCCATGCTCTCCATGATTTTATAAACTCAGCCTTGAGATAAAAACTCCAGCTTATCCAGTCTCTCCATATAGCTCAAACCCAATAGTTCCAGCAACCCTTTTCAGTTTAACAGCAAACTTCCTATAGAAGAGTGACTAGAATTGGACAAAGTATTCTAAATGTAGCCTCACCAATGTCTCATACACCAGTAACATGACGTCCCAACTGCTGTACTCAATGCACTGAACATTGAAGGCAAGCATGGCAAATTATTTCTTGACCCCCCTGTCTACCTGCAACGCCACTTTCCAGGAACTATGTGCCTTCAATCCCACTGTTTCTTTGTTCAACAACATTCCCCAGGATCCAGTAACATGATTTCCTTAATAGTGAAAATCAGAATCAATGTCTTTTATTGTGTTTATCAATTGACTCATGTTGACAAATTTTGTTTCCTTCAGAGTGGAAATATTGATGGTCAAATTCTAGACTATTTTTATACCTTCATGGTGGTCATACCAAGGGTTCTCCAATACGTCCAGTTCATCATCCTCGGACTTGGGGCCCTGGTTATTGCTGCAACTCTTGGAATTATTCTTCTGCAACAGGTGAGGAAAATGAATAGCCCATGGAACTCAAATTGTATATTCATCATCAGCTTTGGCAATTTGCACCAAGAAATCCAATTTAAATACAAGTATATTTTCCTAAAATTGATTCTAAATGCAGAAAAAATAATATTCACAAGCCTTAGACTTAGACAAAACATAAAATTAAAATAATATTGCAGTGAATAATGTAAATATTTAAATAAGGACCAATAAGTTGATATTTGGAAATTACAAACATAATATGAGAAATGAATGTGCTTCTATTAAAATTCATTTTGTGAAGAGAACTTATTTTAATAGTTATTCACTCTCAGGATGTGGGCATCATTGGCTGGGCCCAGTATTTATTGCCCGTCCCTAGTTGCCCCTTGAGAAGATGGGGGTGAGCTGCCTTCTTGAACATTGACCCACAATGTCCTTAGGGAGGGAATCCCAGAAGTTTGACTCAGTGACACTGAAGGATAGGCGATATATTTCTAAGTCAGGGTGGTGAGTGGCTTTGAGGGGAACTTGCTGGAGGTGGTGTTCCCATGTCCTTCCCTTGCTTCATCTCCTCCCCCACTCACCTATTGTACTCTATGCTACTTTCTCCCCACCCCCACCCTCCTCTAGCTTATCTCTCCACGCTTCAGGCTTTATTCCTGATGAAGGGCTTTTGCCCGAAACGTCGATTTTGCTGCTCCTCGGATGCTGCCTGAACTGCTGTGCTCTTCCAGCACCACTGATCCAGAATCTGGTTTCCAGCATCTGCAGTCATTGTTTTTACCTCCTTCCCTTGCTTCCCTGTCCTTCCAGATGGAACTGGTTGTGGGTTTGAAAGGTGTTCTTGAAGGATCTTACGTGAGTTTCTGCAGTGCATCTTGTAGATAGTACACACTGCTACTACTGAGCATCGGTGGTGGAGGAATTGGATGTTTGTAGTGAACGTGATGCTAATCAAATGGCTGCTTTGTCCTGGACAATGTGTTATGATTCCCATAACTTTGAAAACATAATTAGAAATTCTGGTTGATAGCTGAAAGAATGACACGACAATGTTTCACATTTTAAAACTTTTACTATAACAACCAAAATAAGAGGACTATTGACTGTATAGGATTATTGACTATAGTTTATTATTGACTAAATGTTGCTGTTGTGGACAGCTTAAACTTTAAATCAGAAAACTGATTGAAGAGAAAAGAGCATTCCCTTTTTAGTATTAACACAACTGAAAAACCCACTTTAGATTATATGTTAAACTTCTACTAAAGTATCAATCAATTTTCCCAGAGCCAGGGGAACTTGCTAGCTCCTAAAGGTTCACTTCTATTTCTTCTTTTCCTTTCAAAGCCTGGAAACATCAATTTCAAGGCTATCCCTCATGGTTCGGATTTTTCCTGCTGTTTCCTGCTCTCATCATAAGCTAGGCAAATCCTTCTGGCTTCATTTCAAATCATCATGAATGTAGACTTTGTAATCAGCGAATGTAGACTTTGTAATCTGAGTGTGAGCTCACAGCTGCTATCCTATGCAATAAATCACTGAAACTCTCAGGCATCTTCAGATCCTTCTCTCCCAGATCATAGCAGATTGCCTGGGTCTCTGAGTTTCAGGAATATCTTAGATTTTGAGAGGGGAAGGGTTTCTATCTCCACGGCAATGTGAATTGCACGGGCCTTGAATCAAGGTAGAATTGCTGATTAGCTATCATTCACATCCTGACTCTTTCTTTTTATCTTGGAAGAAAATGTTCAATTTAAAGTATAGCTGTTTACAGCCTTTCTCAATGCCTTTGAGTGACGTTGGAGACGATCCCCCTCAGTCTAATGATTGGAAATTCAGATGCTGCTGCCATTGTTTCCAAGTCTGAATACTTTAGATATTCTTCTGAGCAAAATGTTCTGGGATTTTCTCTAAATTTTGAAGACCAGACAGTTCGCAGGTCAACGGCAAAAACAACTCACATGATAGCCTTCATTTTACCCTAATTTAACAGTCTAATCCCAAAACATAACAATCTTAGAACTGCAGGTGGCCTCCAATGGCAGAATTGTCATTGGAACCAGGCTCTGGTGTGAGTTGGAGAAGATTTCTCACGGTCAGATAGGCAGAGGGCAGTCAGGGAGGTACAGGATGAGGTGGGGATGAGGTCAGGAGGGAAGGATAAAGGAGCAAATGTGGTCATCGAGCTACGAGGACCTCCACATGGGACAGGATACCCACATAGAATCGCCAACCCATGTCCAACAGGAGACGCACAGCTGAAACCCAACACTAGACCCCCCGCCCCCACCAAACCACAGTGTGTTAAAGAGCAGTGCAAGGGACAGGTGGTGAGGATGAGTGAAACTCATAATGCCCATTCATTGGTCACTTCTAAGTTCAAACAGGATCATGTGTGGGCAGATTGTCTTTCTGCCCTCTGCCCCACTGTAGTTTGGGCCGGTCAGGGTTTGCAGGTATGACGGACAGATACAAGGCATGAGTTTCCACCCACCCTCTTCGCCTGACCCTATTGCAGATTGACAGCATAGTTCCTGTCCCAATATATGTATTAGGAGGATTTGTTGTGACCCTAAATGGGTGAACAACTGGCAATGGTGAGACAAAATTGTTCTGGAATTCTCTCCTGGAACCCTGTTCCACTTTTTTATCATCTTTTGCAACTGTCCTAAACCCAATTATGACCAAACTTTTATTAACTCATTATATTGCCCCAATCTTGGGGACCTTTGTTTTGTTACTGATCTTATATAACACACCTTTATTTTTGTTCCTGGTGTCCCTTTCCCTTTGCTTGACTCAATCGGACAGTTTTGTGAGCAGATCCTAGCAAACTGATATGAGAATGACCCTGAGCTGATCAGTAGTGTTGGCACTGGAATGTTAATCCAGCTCTCACTGTCTGCCACCACTCTAATCTGAACATAGGGCAATTGGACTTGCCCACAGTTCAAAACACCACCTTTTAGAATACAACACGTTGAGGTTGTGTAAAACAGAAGAGACCAAATTACAAACTGTTCAGTGTTAATGATACATTAATTAAAAATCCAGCACTAAGAATTATACAATTAACAAATTGATGACTCATTGTTCATACATTCCTTCTGTTCACTGTGCAGGCTGCACACAGTAAATGGGATCTGGATTGGGATTTCCAGAAAATGAATTCTCACCTTGTTTTTCTCGATTATTCTGGTTTCTTTTCTAGAACAAAGATAGAAAGTCAGTCACAGAGTGGATTAGTGATAAATCTACCGCTTCTGGAAAAGCCCCAGTTTTGGTGTGTGCCAATGAGAAGCTGAAAACTGAATCTCATTTCTAGGTGAGTTTAAACTTCAGCCCATCTCCTCTTCTGATTGAGGAGAGGTGTTTGAGAGGGAGGACATGAAGGGAGGAAAATGGGGTGGTTCAAAGAAGTTTGATGAGGTTTAGGCATTGGGTGTTTGAGGGGGTTTGGAATAGAGCTTTTAGGGTCTTGGGTTGAGGTCTCAGCAGGTTTAGGATCTATTGTTTGGGGGGTTTCAGGGCATTGGGGATGTGCTGAAGGAGTCATCTTAGGATGGGCAGAGGAGGGGGCTAAGCAGAGTGGGGAGAGAACATTGTGTCAGTTAACATACTTGGGGTTTGTAACAGTGAGATAGAATTTCCAGTTGCTGCTTCTCCAAGTTCACTGAATAATTTATTATAAAGTAAAAGTCAATTAATGCATCAAACACTGATCAGTTCCATATTTTGCAGTATGTCTGAACTGACATTTTCCACTAACAAGTCCACTAACATTCCAAATGTCTAACATCTACCACAAAGTTTAATTTCCTTCTGAATACCCCCTCCTCTGTTCCCTTCCCCAGTGCTATTGTGACCTGGTGACCCCCAAGCCTCTAGTGTTCCATCGCCCCCAGTGTTCCATCCAGAGCTCTATGCCCCAATGCTCCCAGTGTCCTTTACCTAATTGCCCCAGTACTCCATCACTGCCGGTGTCCTATTGCACCCCCACACCCCAGTCCCATGCCCCAGTGCTGTATCATCTCAAGTGTTCTATCACCCCATTCCTCTGAACCTTATGCCCCATCTGCCCCAGTGCTCCATCTGCCCCAGTGCCCCATCTGCCCCAGTGCCCCATCTGCCCCAGTGCTCTCTATGCTCCCAGTGTCACTGGTAAATCTCATCTTTCTTTTTTAGCACCTTCAAAGCCGTGAAGAAGAAAAGAAGAAAGTTCTAGAAGGTTGTCTCACTACATTTACTGATCTAGGATTGCTGAATGATGAACGAAATGAATTTGGAATCTGAACTGATTGCTATAATGTTGTTCTCAAACTTTTGCTAAAATATCAAAAATCTCCAATCTCTTGATAAGGTTGACAAAACAAAATTAAAGGAAATTTTAACCAGAACTGTGTCTATCTTAATGAATGTCAACGAGCCAGTGCAGACTTGTAAAGGGCGGGCTGTGCCAAATGAATGAAAATTAATTTCTGTGATGAAGGAACAGATGTGGTGGATATTGTCTATATAGATTTTAAGAAAGTGTTAGACATGAAAAGGTGGTTAACAAAACTGTGGTTATTGGAATTGGGTGGTTCATCATTCATTGGATTTTTAAAAATTGGGTTAAGGACAGAAAATAGTGAGAAGTGGTAATTAGCGGTTTTTCAGGCAGGAAAATGGAATTCTCCAAGGGTCATGGTTAGGGTGATGGCTCTATTTAACATGTACATAAATTACTTAGATACCAGAGGACAGAGTAACCTTTTAAAATTTGCCAATGATATCAAACTTGGAACAATGGCAAACTGTGAATACAATATCAATCAGGGGTCATAAGCAGGTTAGAATGGACAGGCATGTGGAAGATGGAGTTTAGTAGAGAGTGTTCTGAGGGAGATGCCAGGTACAGTGTTGTTACACAGGGAGTGCCACTGATCTGGCACATGCTGTCACAACAGTTTCGAAGTGTGTGGTGCTGGAAAAGCACAGCTGGTCAGGTAGCATCCGGGGAGCAGGAGGATGTTCCTGATGAATAGCTTATGCTCAAAATGTCAATTCTCCTGCTCCTTGGATGCTGCCTGACTGGCTATGCTTTTCTAGCACCAACGCTGATCTCCAGCATCTGCAGTCCTCACTTTCTTCTGTCACAAGAGGTTGCAATGTAAACACATCCTGGCCACATATCTCCCCCATGATGCATTTCTGATGCCAACATTGGCAAATATAACGTTTGGATGATGTTCATCCATCGAGGTGAAGGTGAAGGTTAGGTTCCAATGGGTTTGTTGGGGTCAGAAGCCAATCTGTGCCCAGACCAATCTACTGAATATAGGACAGGAACTCGGGTAAATGATTGAGGTCGGGACAAGTTGTTGGTGAGTTCTGAGGGAGATGTCCGAAAGCAGTTCTTTACACAGCCAATACAGTATTAAGAATCTCAAACTCACTGCACATGAGAAGGGAGGAATAATTGCAAAGGTACATTGGTTGAAAAGTTGAGAAGAATCAAATTGTAGGACACAGGGGCAGTGCAGCTGAATGGGACTGAATGGTTTGCTCCACAAAGGGATTAGAGACATAACCAACTGCAGATGCTAGAACCCAAGGTAGACAGGAAAGAGGCTGGAAAAACACAGCAAGCCAGGCAGCTATATTACAAAGAGGTGGCAAAAATGATCTCTTTCTGCACCATTATCCCTGTTCCTGGACACTGTCTGGACTTAGTCAGTCTCTTCACAAACTTGATTTCACATTTGACCTTGAGGTGAACTTCTAACCTTGAAAACATCATCTGACTCTGCCCAGGTCTCAGTCACCTCCCCTGTTGAAGACCTCACTCATATATTCATTATCTCTCATCCTGACTAGTTCAGCATGCTCCCGGCCTCCCACATTCTCTCCTCTGAACACTTGGGCTCAAACAAAATTTTGTTGCTCATGTCTTCATTCATACCAAGCTCTGTTAACCATCACCCCAGTGCTCAATAACTCCCTGTTACCCATCACCCCCGTGCTCAATATCCCCCTGTTACCCATTACCCCCCGTGCTCAATAACCCCCTGTTACCCATCAGCCCTGTTGTCCATCACCCCTGTGTTCATTAACCCCGTTACCCATCACCCCTGTGCTCATTAACCCCCGTTACCCATT
>NC_057734.1:689622-698472 GCF_004010195.1 Chiloscyllium plagiosum | reverse complement strand
TTATCCCCGTTACCCATAACCCCCTGTACTCATTAACCCCCTGTTGCCCATAACCCCTTGTGCTCATTAACTCATACTTGCTCCCAACGACAGCTCGAAATAAAAAAAATTCATCCAGACTTTAAATCCCTCCATGATCTTATCCCTCTCTTTCTTGGGAACTCTTCAGCCTCACAACTCTCCTCAGTGTCTGTGCTCCTTTAATTCTGGCCTTTTGTGCATTTTCATTTTTAATCTCTCTGCTCTTGGCAGCTAATCTCTGGAATTCCCTACCTAACCCTCTCAGCATCTCACTCTTGCTTTAATCCACCTCTTAACAGCAGTTGGTCATCTGATCTAATTTCTCCTAAAAATCATATTTTATTTAGCAAAATGTCATATTTTATTTTGTAATATTCTTGAGATCACCTTGTGATTTTTATTTTGTAAAGGTGCTATATAAATGTTGTGCTATTGTCTGCCTCTCTGACTGTGACTCCTGTTGTCAAACTGTGAGCCTCCGCCAGGTTCAGGGCTGGTGGCTGCAGCTCCCATATTCCGATCAGAAAAAAAGCAGGAACAGGCCATTCAGCCCCTCTGGTTTGTTTCACTGTTCAATAAGATCATAGCCGATCTCTTAATTTCACCTTCACATATCTCACCTCCCAAATCTCTTCATTCCCAAAAATCTGTTGATTTTAAAAAAATTATTTTATGCGATGCATGCCGCTGGCAAGGACAACATTTGTACCCCATCTTACTATTTATTACAATAAACATATTCTAATCACAGGTTAACAATTGTGGACTGTTGACATGGGTTATTGGTTAAAACTCTAATCCCCACCCCTTTTAAAACTCCGCAACACATATACAGCCAGACACAGACAAGCCAAAAAACATTGGTGTTATGGATAGATGGAAAACCTTGGAGGCAGCAGTTCCTCAGGTCATCCTATTGCTCTCCAGGATTTCACGTTCTTCAATCTCATTTCTTCTGGTTCTCTGCACTTCCTTGTTAGAGGCACAGCAATTGATATTAACTGCAAAATTTCTTAGGTACTGGTTAAAGGCCAAAGATTACAATTACTAGTGAGAGAAAATAAACTGGTTTTCCTCAGTCTTTAGGTATTTCACTGGATAGAGAGACACAGCATCTGCCCTGGTAGCATTCTAAAGGTTTCTGCCAGTATTGTTCACATCCACAAGGTGTTTTATCTTCCCATGAACCAACCAGATAGTTGTTATCAAGCTAATGGCTTTTGGCATCCACAACTGATCACTATTCCACAAACTAATCAGCCACCTGTTGCTAATCTGTATCTCATTTTGTACACTCCACCTGGTATTGACTCCAGTAGCCTCCACCATGACAAGCAACAGTGTAAACATACCTTACAATGAGATTCAGTAACTTGCTTTTAAATAAGCAGCAATTCTTTCCACAATCCTTGGTTTTTAAAACAGTCCTTCTTCCATTTCAGTTTGCAATCAAAAATACAGAAAAATAAAGGGACACATTCCTTGGACTCTCATGAAGATTTTGATGATAGTCATCAGCTGAGTATTTGAAATCTTCTGGAGTCAAGAATAACTCTCTGGGTGAAGAAATGTCTTCTAATCGCTGTCCAAAATGATTGATCCCTCACCTGATTCTCAATATTCCACATCAAAGTACAATGTCCAGCAACAACTGGACGTTCCACATCAGCTGTACCTGAGAATAATCCTCAAATCATTAGTAAGTTTCATTATCCTCCTAAATCCCACAGGGATTCTTCCAAGTCACTGTTAGGAGGTCGAAAATAATGTTCTTCAAACAAAATGGTGAATAAAGGTTTTGAATAATTTAAGAAAACTAGAATAAGGTTTTAAAATGTAGCAATATTTTAACATAAATACCTGTACTGAATATTTTATTGCGATGTAAAGAAGATGATTGCTGAAACTAATTAAATTGTTTTCCAGAAATTGATTTGTTTATTAATACGCATTCTGCAAATTCACTCACCATCCTGACTTGGAAATATATCGCCGTTCCTTCACTATCACTGGGTCAGAAACCTCTCCTTCCCTAAGGGACATTTTGGGTCTACCTACAGCACATGGACTGCAGCAGTTCAAGAAGGCAGCTCACCTCCACCTCCTCAAGGGGCAACTAGGGACAGGCAATAAATGCTGACCCAGCCAGTGACACCCATATTCCATAAAAATTAATTAAAAATATTTAGAATAAAAAACAGATTTTCCATCATCTTTGCCACATCCTGTCTATAAATACTTCCTCTCAACGTTTTTCCATTAGTTTCCTATGTCAACATCTATGCTGGAAACTGTCACGTAGGGATGATGCTGTTATTGTCAATCCATTACGGTGAACATGATCTTGATCAGTATTTGGGATGTTTGCGAGGATTTTGGTGTGAAGTGGGTAACCACTGACACTTATCTATGCCCAGAAGGTTCTGCTGGAAATAAGAAAAGATACCATAGCTGGCTAAACTTTCAGTGATTTGCTGGTTAGAATTTCCTCTTTGTGCCTTCTCTCTGCCTTTGATATGTGGTTACTTTCAAGGGAGATCGCAGTTTCTTGGGGATCACATTGACACGAGATGTGTTTGTGTAAATGAAAATACAGGGCTGAATTTTACCAGAAAGTAGCTATGTGAATGTTGGTGAGTTTCCTGGATGGTTTCTCTCTGTCAGTACTCATGAGTTTTCTCACAATATTCTCTGAAACTTATTTCATTGCTTTGGCACCATGCCTCCGATTTCCCTCTCATGAGAGGCAGTCATTCTTGCTATTCCTGGGACTTTGGGGATTCCTGTGATGTTACTGTTTTTAAGGGCAAGCCATCAAATGCTGCCAACCAGGAGCTACCCTTCATTGGTTACATCATTGGAGACAAACCAAGAACAATCAATTCTCAGGGCACACAGGTGGCAGGACTGGCACCTCATCACAAAGTGCATTCTGAAATGTGTTGCTATTTAGGAACTAGGCTACCCAGGTTACCCATTCTGAGCATCATTCCATCTTAGAGCCCAGGCTCAGGGAGGGTTGCTTTTCTCCAAATGCCCAGTGTAGCCCAGAATCTTCTCATTGTCCAATGTTAGAGCATCACCAACTGGAAAACCTTCAAATAGCTGAAAACATTTGAGTTCATTCAGTAAAAACAAACAAAAAAACAAATAATCAGAAGCTATGTTTGCTTCTGGGAACAGCAGCAACTGTTTAATCACTGACCTCATGGTGAAACTACCTCTGGGTAGTAGTCACAGAGTCATAGCATTATAGAGATGTACAGCATGGAAACAGACCCTGTGGTCCAAACCGTCCATGCCGACAAGATATCCTCAGCTAATCTAGTCCCACCTGCCAGTACCTGGCCCATATCCCTCCAAATCATTCCTATTCATATACCCATCCAGTGCCTTTTAAATGCTGCAATTGTACCAGCCTCCACCACATCCTCTGGCAGCTCATTCCATACACGTACCACCCTCTGTGTGAAAAAGTTGCCCCTTAGGTCTCTTTTATATCTTTCCCCTCTCACCCTAAACCTATACCCTCTAGTTCTGGACTCCGCCACCGTAGGGAAAAGACTTTGTCTATTTATCCTATCCATGGTCCTCATTATTTTACAAACCTCTATCAGGTCACCCTTCAGCCTGTGATGCTCCGGGGAAAACAGCTCCAGCCTGTTTAGTCTCTCCCTATAGCTCAGATCCTCCAAAGTTGTAAATGTTTTCTGAACCTTTTCAAGTTTCACAACATCCTTCTGATAGGAAGGAGACTAGAATTGCATGCAATATTCGAACAGTGGCCTAACCAATGACCTGCACAGCTGCAACATGACCTCCCAACTCCTGTACTCAATACTCTGACCAATAAAAGAAAGCTAAAGTTTTATAGATATATCAGGACTAAAAGAGTAAGATTAGGACCAATCAAGAACAGTCATTGGAAGTTGTATGTGGAGTCCAAGGGGATAAGGGAAGCCCTTAATGAATATTTTTCATCAGTATTCACACTGAAAAAAGACAATGCTGTCAAGGAGAATACTGAGATACAGGCTACGAGACCAGATGGAATTGATTTTCGCAAGGAGGAGGTGTTAGTAATTCTGGAAAGTGTGAAAATAGATAAGTTCCCTGGGTCAGATAGGATTTATCCCAGGATTATCTGGGAAGCCAGGGAGGAGATTGCAGAGCCTTTGACTTTGATCTTTATGTCATCATTGTCGACAGGAATAGTGCCAGAAGACTGGAGGACAGCAAATGTTGTTGCCTTGTTCAAGAAGGGGAGTAGAGACAGCCCAGGTAATTATAGACCAGTGAGCCTTACTTCACTTGTGGGTAAAATGTTGGAAAAGGTTATAAGAGGTAGGATTTATAATAATCTAAAAAGGAATAAGTTGATTAGGGATAGTAAACATGGTTTTGTGAAGGGTAGATCATGCCTCACAAACCTTTTTGAGTCCTTGAGATGCTGACCAAACAGGTGGATGAGGGTAAAGCTGTTGATGTGGTGTATATGGATTTCAGTAAGGCGTTTGATAAGGTTCCCCACAGTAGGCTATTGTACAAAATACAGAGGGATAGGATTGAGGTTGATTTAGCAGTTTGGATCAGAAATTGGCTTGCTGAAAGAAGAGAGAGGGTGGTGGTTGATGGGAAATATTCATCTTGGACTTCAGTTACTAGTGGTGTACTGCAAGGATCTGTTTTGAGTCCACTGTTGTTTGTCATTTTCATAAATGACCTGGCTGAGGGTGTAGAAGGATGAGTTAGTAAATCTGTCGATGACACTAAGGTCGGTGGAGTTGTGAATAGTGCTGAAGGATGTTGCAGGTTACAGAAGGACATAGATAAGCTGCAGAGCCGGGCTGAGAGGTGGCAAATGGAGTTTAACGCGGAAAACTGTGAGGTGATTCACTTTGGAAGAAACAACAGGAATGCAGAGTACTGGGCTAATGGTAAGATATTTGGTAGTGTCAATGAGCAGAGAGATCTCGGTGTCCATGTACATAGATCCCTGAAAGTTGCCACCCAGGTTGATAGGGTTGTTGATAAGGCTTACAGTGTGTCAGCTTTTATTGGTAGAGGGAATGAGTTTCCGAACCATGAGATCATGCTGCAGCTGTACAAAACTCTGTTGCAACTGCATTTGGAGTATTGCATACAGTTCTGGTCATCGCATTTTAGGAAGGATGTAGAAGCTTTGGAAAGGGTGCAGAGGAGATTTACTAGGATGTTGCCTGGTATGGAGGGAAGGTCTTATGAGGAAAGGCTGAGGGACTTGAGGCTGTTTTCATTGGAGAGAAGAAGTTTGAGAGGTGACTTAATAGAGACATATAAGATAATCAGAGGGTTCGACAGGGTGGACAGGGAGAGCCTTTTTTCTTGGATGGTCATGGCTAGCACGAGGGAACATAGAGGGGGGATAGATATAGGACAGATGTTAAAGATAGTTTCTTTACTCAGAGAGTAGTAGGGGCATGGAGCGCACTGCTTGCAATAGAGTAGACTCGCCAACTTTAAGGACATTTAAATAGTCATTGGATAAACATAGGGATGAAAATGGAATAGTGTAGGATAGATGGGCTTCAGATTGGTTCCACAGGTCCGCAGGACTGTAATGTTCTATGTTCTATAAAGCATACCAAACGCCTTCTTCACTCTCCTATCTACCTGCAACTCTGCTTTCAAGGAGCTATGAACCTTCCAAGGTCTCTTTGTTTAGCAACACTCCCCAGGACCTTACCATTAAGTGTATAGGTCATGTTCTGATTTACCTTTCCAAAATAAGCACCTCACATTTATCTAAATTAAACTCCATCTGCCACTTCTCAGCCCATTGGCCCATCTGATCAAGACCCCGTTGTAATCTGAGGTAACCCTCTTCGCCGTCCACTACATCTCCAATTTTGGTGCCATCTGCAAACTTACTAACTGTACTTCTTATGTTCACATTCAAATCATTTATATAAATACCGAAAAGTCATGGACCCAGCACCAATCCTTGTGGTATTCCACTGGTCACAGGCCTCCAGTCTGAAAAACAACCCTCCACCACCATCCTCTGTCTTCTACCTTTGAGCCAGTTCTGTATCCAAGTGGCTAGTTCTCCTTGTATTCCATGAGATTTAACCTTGCTAACCTTGTGGGTGGCACGGTGGCACAGTGGTTAGCACTGCTGACTCACAGCGCCAGAGACCCGGGTTCAATTCCTGCCTCAGGCAACTGTGTGGAGTTTGCACATTCTCCTCGTGTCTGCGTGGGTTTCCTCCGGGTGCTCCGGTTTCCTCCCACAGTCCAAAAATGTACAGGTTAGGTGAATTGGCCATGCTAAGTTGCCCGTAGTGTTAGGTGAGGGACAAATGTAGGGGAATGGGTCTGGCTGGGTTGCGCTTCGGTGGGTTGGTGTGGACTTGTTGGGCCGAAGGGCCTGTTTTCACACTGTAAGTAACCTAATCAGTCTCCATGGGGAACCTTGTTGAATGCCTTAATGAAGTCCATTTGGATCATGTCCATTGCTCTGCCCTCGTCAATCCTCTTTGCTACTTCTTCAAAAACCTCAAGCAAGTTCGTGAGACATGATTTCCCACATAGCAACTAGAATATGATTGTATTTTGCAGTTTGAGGGAGAGAAGTATGTGTCCAAGATGATTTTGACTTTAAACAAGGACAAGTATGAGGGTGTGAAAGCAGAGCTAGTGATAGCAACAGGTGAATAGAAGTTCTGTGGCAAACACTGAAGAGGAAATTCCAGAAAGCACAGAACAGATACATGCCAACAAATAAGAACAAATCTACGGGACATACCTTACATCCAGGATTTACTAAAAAAGGTCAAAGACAGGAGACTAAAATCGAAAACCTTTTAGATCATTGGGAGAGTTTCTAGGGTAGGTGGGATGTGTATGAGCTGGATGGAATGTACCTGAACCAGACTGGGTACAATATCGTTGCTGCAAGGTTTGGTCATGCTGTTGGGGAGATTTTAAATCATTTTGGCTGGGGGGGGGGGGGTGCAGTGGTTACAGAGTAGAAGTAAAGTAAAGTCAGGAGCAAGGTCTAATCAGATACAGAAGGAATACTAAGACAGTCCAGTGGGCAGAAAAGACATGGCCAGGATCAGGTGCATGGGACATCCAGAAATATAAATTGTATCTATTTTAATGCAAGGAGCTTGATTGGTCAGGTGGATAAAGTTAAGAGTAGCGTGGGGGAATATGATATTGTAGTCACTGGGATACAGTTGAAGGAAGGGCAGATCTGACAGCTCAATATTCCAGGGTGTAGAAGATTGAGGTGTGTTGGGGGAATGTAAGAGAGGTGGGGCATTCCATTATTAATAAACGAGACAATCAAAGCAGTAATGAGGGGGGAACTGTGCTAGACAGGGCTTTAAATAAGGCCATAAATACATAGTTCGGGAAGGTTTAGAAGGATATGGGTCAAGTGGAAGGAAATGGGGTTAGTGTGGATGGACATTTTGGTCGGCATGGACCAATTTGGGCCAAAGAGCCTGTCTGTATGACTCTGTGAATTTATGACTCTATATGGGTAAGAGTTTAGAAATAAAAAAGGTGATCACTTTGCTGGGATTATACGACAGGCCTCTCAGCAGTCAGAGTGAGATAGAGGAGCAGGTATGTCAGCAAATCACAGAGAGGTGTAAGAGGAATAGGATTATTGTAGTAGGGGATTTCAACTTTGCTTACATTAAGAGGGATCACCTCATAGTGAAACTGTTAGATGGGATGGAATTTTTAAAATGCATCCAGGAGAACATCTTGTGACATTGTAGATAGTCCGACTAGAGATGGAGCAGCATTAGACCCGAATCCTCGGGAATGAAGCCAGTCGAGTGGTTGAAGTTTCAGTGAGCAAGCATTTTGGGAATAGTAACCATAACTCTGTAAGTTTCAAAGTCATTGTGGAAGGGGATAAGGTTTGTGTAGAAATGTCTAAATTGGCCAATTTCAATATGACAGGATTTGTCAAAAATAGACTAGGAGCAGTTATTTGCAGGTCGGTGTACATTTTGAAAGTGGGAGTCTTTTAAAATTAGTATTGTGGGGATCCAAGATGGCGGCGACCCAGAAAGTCTGAGTCTACAGTGCTCGTCCCAAGACTTGGGTACAGTGGGTCACCCACCCGCTACCACGCTCACCAAATCATTTATAATAGTTGTGTAATTTAATTAGTTGTGTAATATTACATTTAAACAATTTAATCCTAAGTAAAAATGACTAAAGGGAAGTGAGCCCGCAGCTCTCAGCAAGCAGGAACCCCTCCCCCACCCTCTCCAGCTGCAGCAGAGGCGTCCACAGCCGCCCCGGGGGACTTACCTACAGTGACAAGCCTTGCAGAAATGATTTCCAAGCTGGAAGCAAAGATCGATGCCTTTATTGCAGAATCCAGAAATCGATGGGAGTCGCTCTCGGCCGCGCTGCAGAAGCACGACCGAGAAATCCAAGAAATTGAACGCCGAGTCGGAGGGGCGGAGTTAAAGGCCGCGACCTCCGAAAATACCGCTCAATCGGCCGTGGATCAGGTCCGGACTCTCGAACAGCGAGTCCGGACCTTGGAAAATCATATTGACGACCTCGATAATTGAGCTCGTCGAAAAAATATTTGTTTGCTGGGCCTTCCCGAACGGGAAGAGGAAGGCCAGCTTACTGGGCCTTCCCGAACGGGAAGAGGAAGGCCAGCTTACAGCATTCCTCGAGAAGTGGCTGCCACAACTTTTAAATCTGGAAGCTGGATCAGGCCAGGTAAGGGTGGAATGGGCCTACCGGGCCGCAATACGCGGGCCCGGCTCGAACCAGCGCCCGCGCCCGGTCCTGTTCCGGCTGCAG
>NC_057734.1:669217-687203 GCF_004010195.1 Chiloscyllium plagiosum | reverse complement strand
ATAGGCGGCCCCTTATTAAGCTGAAGAAGCTACAGCTTCCACAGGCAAGGGGTGGATTGGACTTCCCAGATTTTAGGAAATATCAATTAAGTTCCCTATTAAGTTATATAGCTGATTGGGTTTTGTCTGATCCACAATCAATCTGGTTGGACATCGAGGCTTCTCAAGTCAAATACCCACTTATTAACCTTTTATTCTCAGACAAGAGGAAAATCATTACAGATCACTGTAAAAACCCTATAATACTGAATACAATCAAGGCTTGGAATATAATGCGGCAAAATGAGGGTAATTCACATAAAACATCCCCCTATGCACCGATAGTGGGAGCATGGGGATTCCAACCGGGGTTAACAGATGCCACTTTTAAACTCTGGTGATCCAGGGGTATCTCATGTCTCGGGGATTTATTTAAGGATGGGGTCCTGATGTCTTTCGGACAGCTGCGTCAGAAATTCGGATTACCCAATGGAGACCTCTTTCGATACTTCCAAATTCGAGATTTTATACAGAAGAAGACTACGTTATTAGATAGTCTTTATAAATCCGATAGAGAATGTAGTGTCCTACGACCAGTGGGGGTATCTTCCGTCAGTAATATTTATCATTTATTACATGATGAAGTATCGGGAGATATGGATAATCTGCTTAAAACATGGGTTCAGGATCTGGGACTAGAAATCTCCACAGAAACGTGGAATGATATCTGGGAAAATGCTAGAAGAATTACTATTTGTAACAGAACCCAGGCTATCCAGCTGAAGATACTTCATAGGGTCCATATAGCACCGGTTCGATTGGCAAAATTTCAGGCAGGAGCATCTCCAATGTGTCCCAAATGTAAAATAGAGGTGGGCACTCTTGTACATTGCTTATGGACCTGTCATAAGATCCGTAGATATTGGACTAAAGTAGCAAGTACCCTGACAGAAATTTTAGGAACGGAAATTAAAGTGGACCCTGTATCTCTCCTCTTGGGCTTTTCGAACTTTCCCTCCCTGGATACGTACGGGAAGAGACTATTTTCTATTCTTTCCTTCTGTGCAAGGAAACATATTTTGGTGAACTGGGCGGCTGAGGGCCCCCCTGGACTTTCAAATTGGCACAGACTAATTATGGAATGTATTCCCCTTGACATCCTTACAAATATGGTGCATCGAAAGACTGAATTATTTTATAAAATATGGCAGCCCTTCTTGAATTACATAAATACAGATATTTCGGCTATCCTAAGAAGGGCTTTTATTTAACTGAGATTACAAACCTAGCTGGTCCGGGACCCCTCGGGGGAGGAATCCCGCACGAATACGGGTTTTATTACATCTGATGCTAACACATTCCGAGCATGTAAGAGACTTAAATATACACTCTGGTTAGTTGGAGGTTAGATTAGTAGATAGTTGAGTTTTATTTGTTAATTTTTTCCTTTTTTTTCGGTTTTTTTTGTTTTGTTTTTTTTTTGTTAAATTTTGGCTATTGTATATTTGAGCTAATTGTATATCAATGTTTATATCTGAGAGTTTTGTTTATTTTTGTAAACTTGTAAAAATGTTAAATTTCTAATAAAAATATCTATATAAAAAAAAATTAGTCTTGTGAGAATTCAAGGCAGCATGTTCCTCGAAGAGAGAAGGGCAAGGACAGCAAATCCAGGGAACCTTGGATGTAAAGGGACATCTGTCAGGTACAGCACATTAGAAAGAGTACAAAGAATAGAAGAGGTTGCTTTAAAAAATTAGGAGAGTAAATAATGACCACGAAATATCTTTGGCAGAGAGGATCAAGGAAAAGGTCAAGGCTTTTTATTAATATATGAAGAGTATGAGGATTACCAGAGGAAGAGTGGGATCTTTTAGAGACCAAAGGAAGAATCTGTGTGGGGAGCCAGCAGTCATGAGTAAGGTTTTAAAATAATACTTTTCATCTGTATTCACAAAATAGAAAGACATTATAGCTAGAGATTTCAGCTGGGATGGTGAGGTTCTAGAACATGTTAAGATTAATAGGGAGGAAGTAATAGATGTTTTAGCAGATATTAAGGTGCAAACATCCCCAGGCCTGATGAGATGTATCCCAGGCTGCTATGGGAGGTAAGGGAGGAGATTGCTGGGGCCCTAGCGGATATATTTAATACTTCGCTGGCCACAGGTGAAGTGCTGAATGACTGGAGGATCGCTAATGTGGTTCCTTTGTTCAAGAAGGGCAGCAGGGATAGGCCAGGTAATTACGGAGCAGATAGTCTGACAGCAGGGGGAGGGAATTGTTGGAAAGAAGAATCCTGAGGGATAGGATTAATCAACACTTGGGAAGACAGGGATTGATCAGGTATAATCAGCATGGATTTGTTGGAGGGAGATCTTGTCTGGCTAATTTAATTGTTTTTTTTGAAAATGTGACTAAATATATTGATGAGGGTTGTGCTGTTGATATAGTTTACATGGACTTCAGTAAGTCCTTTGAGAAAATCCCACATGGAAGGCTGGTCTAAAAGATAAGAGCCCATGGGACCCAAGGCAAGTTGGCAAATAGGGTCCAAAATTAGCTTCCAAAGAGGAGACAGAGGGTAATGGTGCACAATTGTTTTTTTTATTGGAAGGCTGTGACCAGTGATGTAGCACAGAGCTCATCGCTGGGAACCTTGCTGTTTGTTATGTAAATTAATAATTTGGATGTAAAGGTAGGAGGTTTAGTTAGTAATTTTGGAGACGACATGAAAATTGGTGTTGATAGTTAATGGTCTCAGGCTGCAGTTTGATATTAATCACATTGAGCAGAGAAATAGCAGATAGAATTTAGGTAATGCATTTTGAAAGGCCTGACAAGGAAAGGCTAAATACAGTGAATGGTTGGTCCCTAGCAAGTAGTGAGGAAGAAAGAGACCAGACTATTCAGGTGCACAGATCTCTGAAGGAGTGAGCACAGATGGACAGGATGGTGAAGGAGGCAGATTGGAAGCTTACTTTCATTAGCCGGGGCACAGAATATAGGAGTGAGGAAATCTTGTTGCAAGTTTAAAATGCATTGGTTTGGCCACAGCTGGAATAATGTGCGCAGTTTTGGTCACCACACTATCAGAGTGGTGCTGGAAAAGCACAGCAGTTCAGGCAGCATCCGAGGAGTAAAATCGACCTTTCGGGCAAAAGCCCTTCATCAGGAATACAGGCAGAGTGCCTGAAGGGTGGAGAGATCTTTTATCCGAAACATCGATTTTCCTGCTCCTTGGATGCTGCCTGAACTGCTGTGCTTTTCCTGCACCACTAATCCAGAATCTGGTTTCCAGCATCTGCAGTCATTGTTTTTACCACACTATCAGAACAATGTGATTGTGCTGGAGAGGGTGCAGAGGGGATTCCCCAGGATATTAACTAGCATGAAAAGTCTCAGTTATGAGGAGAGACTGGATAGGCTGGTTTTGTTTGCCTATAGCACAGGAGGCTGGGTGGCAGGGGGCTATGGAGGGAGGATTCTGATTGACTGAGACAGAATTATGGGAGACATAGATAGAGTAGATCATGAGAATCTTTTTCCACTGACAGACATGTTTAAGTCCAAAGGGCATAAGTTAAAGGTGAGGAGTAATTAGTTTTAGGGAGAATGTGAGTAAGAATGTTTTCACCAGAGGGTGGCAGAAATATGGAAATGAGAGGGTGGTGGAGGCAGGTACTCTCTCAACATTTAAGAACCATTTAAACAAGCACTTAAAATGCCAATGTATAGTAGGCTGCGGACAAATGTAGGTAAATGGGATTAGTGTAATTTGGAGTTTTATTGGCAGAGGTCTGGTGGGCCGAATGGCCTGTTTCTATGCTATAGGACTCTATGACTCTATTAGTATCAAACTTAAGGAAAAGATATATAATTCTGCAAAGATAGGTGGCTGGTTATAAGATTGGACAGAATATAGAAAAAAGCAAATAATTATGAAAAGATTAATAAGAAAGGAAAAATTAGTATGAAAGAATGTTGGTCAAGTTTCTTTAGATATTTCAGAAAGAATAGATTAAACAAAGTAAGTGTTAGTCTTATAGAAAATGAGTCTGGGGCATTAGAAATGCAGAACATTGAATACATATTTTACATCAACCTTCACTAGAAAGAATACAAGTAGCATCCAGTAAGTAGCTGTATTTCAGGAATTGGAAAGGAGAATTACCAGGGAAGTGATTCTGAGTACATTGTTGAAGCTGCAAGTTGATAAGTCCCTGTGTCCAGTTAGATTTCATGTGAAGATTTTAAAACAAGTGGCCAGTGAAGTAGTTGATGCATTGATTTTAATTTTCCAAAACTCATTAGATTTAGGGAAGGTTCTTCAGATTGGAAAATAGCTAATGTAACTGCTTTATTCAGAAAGGGAGGGAGGCAGAAATCAGGAAACTACAGACTGGTTTGTTTAATATTTGACACAGGAAAAATGTTAGAAGTTATTATTAAAGACGTTGTAACTGGGCACATGGATAACTTTGAGTTAATCAGGCAGAGCCATTTGGTTTTGACAAAGGGATATTACGTTTGATAATTTACTGGAATTCTTTGAGGAAGTAACTTGTGCTGTGGATAAAGGGGAACCAGTTGATGTATTGCATTCAGATTTCCACAAGGTATTTGATAAGGTGGTACATCAATGATTACTGAGGAAAACAAAAGCTCATGGTGTCGGGTGTGACGTATTGATGCGGAAAGAAGATTGGTTGGCTAACAGGAAAGAGAGATTAGAAATAAGGAGGTCTTTTTTTGGTTGGCAGGATGTCACAAGTCATGTGCCGGAGGGGCTGGTGCTGGGGCCTCAACTGTTTACAATTTATACAAATGATTTGGATGCAGGGATCGAAGGTATAGGAGCTTAATCTGCTGATGACACAAAGATAGGCAGGAAAGTGAGTTGTGAAGAAGATATAAGGGACCTACACAGGGATATGTGTAGGTGAAGGGAGTGGGCAAAGATCTGGCAAATTGACTACAATGTGGAAAAATTGGAAATTGTCCACTTTGGCTGGAAGAATAGAAAAGAAGCACAATAATGAGAGATTGCAGACCTCTGAAATGCAGAAGGATCTAAATGCATGGATTACAGAAGGTTAATCTGCAGGTGCAGCAAGTAATCAGGAAAGCTCATAGAATGTAATGGTTGCTTGTGAAGGGAATTTAATGCAAAAGGAAGGAGGTTATGCTTCAGTTATTCAGGGCATTGGTGGGACCACATCTGGAGTACTGTGGACAGTATGACTCACCGCCATACAGAAGGGTATAAATTAGTAAGAATTAATATAGCGAAGGTTTACAGAGTAATACCTGGAATCAGCAGATTGCCTTATCAAGAAAGGTTTGTAACCTCTGGAATTTAGAAGATTCAGAGGTGACTTAATTGAAACATGTAGGATCCTGTGTGGACTTGACCAGGTGGATGTACAAAAGATGTTTCTTCTTCTGGGACAGTCTAGAATGAGGTGGCATCATTTAAAAATAAGGTGTTGCCCATTTAAAATGGCGATGTGGAAACATGTTTTTTTCTCTCTTGGTTGTGATTCTTTGGAATGCCCTTCCTCAAAAGGCAATGGGTGCAGAATCTTTAAATATTTTTATGGTAGAGGTTGATAGATTCTAGATTATCGGAAGATTTTCAGGGATATGCAGGAATGTAGAGTTGAGGTTAAAATCAGATCAGCTGTCATTATTGAATGGGAGAGCAGGCTCAAAGGGCCAAGTGGCCTACTCTTGTTCATATAGTTTGCTGAGGGCAGAGAAGCCAGTGGTGGTTCAGATTGAATTGTACAAAGTTTTTGAGGGGGGGAGGTGAACACCTAAATAGCAAGAAATATTTCCCTTTGGTAGAGCGGTCAATGACCAGGGGACACTGTCCGAGGTAAGGAACAGGAAGTTTCAAGGGGATGTGAGAACATTTTGTTTCACTCAGAGTATTTAGGTATCTGGAATTCACAGTTGGAAAGAGTGGTCATGGCAGAAACACTCAAGATATTTAAGAAGGATTTATATGAAGTCTTAAAAAGCCATAGCATACAGTTCTATGAGTCAAGTTGTGGAAACCGGATTAGAATAGATGGATGCTTTTTTATGACAAGCATGATTACAATGGGGCTAAAGGCCTCTTTCCATACAATGAAAACTCTATGAATCTATGAGAAAGAGGGTCATGGAATATCTCTACATACACCTTTGACACAGGGACCTTATTCATGTGAACAGTAGAACAACAGTGGAGACTGAGTGCTGTATGATAAATGATAACGTGTCCTTCCGCCCCTTACATCACCCAAGGAAGGGCAGCATTGCCTATAAGAGCATCATGGTGAATAGCTTCAGGTCAAGATGAGAGGAATAAACTGTATGCATTTCTTCAGCTAATGAAAGGTTTGTATTGTGACCTGTAGGTGTCATTGTTGAGATCACCTGTGATCACTTCTGCTTCAATACTGGCATCTCCAAATCATGGCTTCAAAGAAATGACTGTCTTTAATTTATAATGACCAATGACAATGTCCCCAGGCCCTTCCCACTCCCATTTATCTCTTTGCCCCCTTGAGTCTACCCCCCCCCCCATTCCTAATGAAGAGCTAATGCCCAAAATGATGTTTCTCCTGCTCCTCGATGCTGCCTGACCGGCTGTGCTTTTCCAGCACCACACTTTTTGACTCTGATCTCCAATATATGCAGTCCTCACTTTCTTATATTCTCGCACACCTCATTGAAGGTATCTCAGTGGTTAGCCTCACAGTGTCAAGGACCTAGGTTCCATTCCACCCTCAGGCAACTGTCTATGTGGAGCTTGCATGTTCTCCTCATGTCTGCATGGGTTTCCTCCGGGTGCTCCAGTTTCTTCCCACAGTCCAAAGATGTGCAGGCCATGCTAAATTGCCCATAGTATCTGTGGATGTGCAGACTTGTGGGTTTGCCATGGGAAATGCAGGGTTACAGGCTATAGCCAGTGGGATGTTATTTGAAGAGTTGATCCAAATGGCCTACTTCCACACTATAGGGATTCTATGATTACCCATGAGTCCTACCCTTAACAACTCAATTAAACCAACTACTGCTGCACTGTCTTCCCATTGAACACCTCCATCCCAACCATCTTCAGTTGCTTCATCAATTACCTTCCCTCCATCATAAGGTCGGAAATAGGGAAGTTGGCTGATGATTGCACAATGTTCAGCATCATTCATGACTCCTCAGATACTGAAGCAGTTCATGTACAAATGCAGCATGACCTGGACAATAATATAAAATAAAACAAAGAACCATGGATGTTGAAGATTTGAAACAAAAACAAAAACAAAGTGTTGGAGAAACTCAGCAGGTCTAGATAGACTTATGGGAAGAAAGCAAAGTTAGCATTTCAAGAACATTTCAGAAGAGTCACTGGTCTTGAAACATTAAGTCACGGACAATATTCAGGCTTGGGCTGAAAGGTACCAAATAGTATTCATGCCACACAAATGCTAGGCAACGACCATATCCAGTTAGACAGAATCTAACCATCACCAGCTGACATTCAATGGCATTACTATTCCTGAATCCCAGGAAACAAGTTGCTGATTGCAGGATTCCCAACCTCTGACCTGTTCTTGTAGCAAGTGCAGTGGCAAGTCCAGTTTAGTTTCTGGTCAATGGTAACTCCCAGGATGCTGATAGTGGGCAATTCAGCGATGGAGGTGATATTGAATTATTAACACTTGGAAACACCATATTAAAATTAGCAATGAATTTAACAACCTTTCCCAATTCCAGCTATTAGTTACCAAAATATAAGTAAATGTGTAACATAGTTGATTGGGGTTATAAAGTTAGTGAATTTAAAATTTAATTCGTTTGCTGTTCCTGTGAGATTCCAGATTGTGATTTACTAACAAGTACAATCAAATCAACACATTCCCCATAAAAATTTCAAAGTTCTGTTTTGCAAAACCACTCAAATATCAGAACCACAGAGCAGAACTGCCCTAAATCCCTGTAACAATCTCCAAACTAATCCTACCACTCCGCGCTATCTCCATAACCCTGGATCAATCCCCAAACTATTCCCACTGCCACACTCTCTCTCCATAGCTCTGGATCAATCCCAAAACTAATCCAATGATTTTGCTCTCTCCCCAGAGCCCTGTATTAATCTCCAAACTAATCCCTACTGCCATGATCTCTCACCAGAGCCCTGTATTAATCTCCAAACTAATCCTACTGCCATGATCTCTCCCCAGAGCCCTGTATTAATTCCCAAACTAATCCCATGATTTTGCTCTCTCCCCAGAGCCCTGTATTAATCTTCAAACTAATCCCTACTGCCATGCTCTCTCCCCAGAGCCCTGTATTAATTCCCAAACTAATCCCATGACTTTGCTCTCTCCCCAGAGCTCTGAATTAATCTCCAAACTAATCCTACTGCCATGCTCTCTCCCCATAGCTCTGTGACTTTGTCTGCTTTAAATTTTTTATACATTTGTGTTCCTTCAAAAATGCAATGTCACCTCCCTCAGTAACTGTGTTTCTCTGCTTGTGTTTGAGTCAAGGTGCAGAAGTAAGCTCTCTCCTCACTTTCTGTGACAATGTTTTATTGTTACCCTCTCATTAGTGAGTCAGATTAAATGTTCTTTTGCTGCCCTCTGTTTTAAACCGCTTCATTCATTTAAAATCTCAAATAAACCCTCTTCTGCCCTGCCATGGTATCAGCATCCGAATCCCTCACCCTTATTCGAGTAGCTGTTCCATCTCCTCTCAGGGACATTCAAACTGTCTATAATTGGACCCAGGCTGATCTAGTCACCAGCTTTGGAATAACTAATGTTTGATTTCAATGATAATTATTTGTTTCTTTTCCATTGCATATCACTGCCCAAGTAAAACTCAAGAACTTGCTCAAGGTTTTCCATTAAGTTATTGACACATCCTCATTAGTGGGAAGTTCTTGTTGTGCAGTGGTAGTTTCTGTATCTGTGGGCCAGGAGACCCAGGTTCATGACCACTCTGCTCTTGAGGTGTCTGAATGGGTTGATTAAACCATGTATCCTCATTAGTGGGAATTGTGAAAAGGGACTCATCTCAAGAGTATGTTTGTGGCACAGAGAGACATTGATTACCTTTCAGTGGAAATGGCTTCTGTGTACTCTCTCTAATGTGTCTGAGCTTAGAGTTTCCAGCTAGATGTTAAAATGAACTTGATTACAGTCCAGGAGAAAATGAGGGCTGCAGATGCTGGAGATCAGAGCTGAAAATGTGTTGCTGGAAAAGCGCAGCAGGTCAGGCAGCATCCAAGGAGCAGGAGAATCGACGTTTCCTGAAGAAGGGCTTATGCCCGAAACGTCGATTCTCCTGTTCCTTGATTACAGTCCAGGTTGGTTCTCTTTTACGTTACATAGCAGCTTCTAGAAAACATGGCAGTGAGCCACAGGTCGTTGGCACTCCCAGTGCTATGGAGCCTTTTACTGTTTGTAAGTCACACTGAATACTTTTTCAGCTCAATGTCACTGACAACATTTCTAGTCTTACCACGAGGACTACATCAGCTCCATGACTATAAGTTTGAACTGTACTCACCCAGACCACTAGGTGGGGCACTTCATCAGTGTGGGGATTATACCCTTCTTTCCTTGACAGAAACCACAAATCAGATTTCTGTACTTAACAAGAATGACCATTTTTAACAAATAAATAGATTCTAGCAACAGCCAAACAATTTGGCATTGTCGACAAAAAAAGCACTACTAATTGAAACTCAAATCCTTTATAAACTCCCTTCTTACATATACGTATAGACAAGCTTGGACAAAAACAAATGGTGTTATGGTGGAGGGAGAGACTGGGAAAGCAGTTTAGTTATTCCTGTCCAGAGTGTGCAGAGATAATTCTTGGTGCTGATCAGACACTGCTTCTCTCCCTTCCCTCTCCTAATGCTTTCACTAGTTTACCAGAGGCCCAGGGTGGATGGTTCACTAAGAGGTCTCTGACTTGTTAATTAAAAGTTACAGCTTACAGAAACTGCCATAGGAAAAATAACCGGATTTTCTTCATGCTTCAGGTGGTTTTTAACTGGAGAGAACAGAGGCAGCTCCTGAGCTGGCGGAGGTCTGATGGATTTTCAATACAGAGGAACCTCGATTATCCGGCATTCGATTATCTGAATTTCGGATTATCTGGCAAGATTGCAAGGTCCCAATGCTTGGCTAAACTGTGTTACCTCGCATTTGATTATCCAAATATTGGATTATCTGACAAAATAGTCCCCGCCCATATCATTTGGATAATTGAGGCTCCTCTGTATCTTGTTCCTCGTCCCAAGTTATCCTGCTATCTGACAGCCAATTGCATTGTTGAGTGGTTGGGCAGATAACTGGTAACTCTTCAATAGACCAAACAGCTACTTGTTGCTGAATGAAACTCCATTTGTACACAGCACTTGGCTCCAGCCTGTCTGCAAACTGTCCACTACTGAATGAACAAGCAGCTGTGAAAACAGCATTTACAATAGTAACTTGTTTTTAAAAAGTTCAGCAATTTCTCCCACAATCCTTAGTTTTAAAACACTCCTTTTACCATTTCAGTCCACAATCAAAAATACAAAGAGATAATCTTTACACTCAGCTCAGCCAGCTGCTACACTGACCTCTGCTTTTGTTGTCTGTAGTCTCAAATGTCCCAGTAGTCTCAAATATCTCAAATGTCCGGCTGGTCTCACACTTTCTATCTTCTGCAAAATTTAATTTTGTTTAATAACCTGGAGTCAGAATCCTCCCTATTGCAAATGCCCATCACCCCACCATCCTTCTCCTGCTAAGGAAAGTAGGTTGCCTCAACACAACAGAACCTGACCTGCTGTGCTGTTCCAGCAATAAAGTTTCAACTTTGATCTCCAGCATCTGCAGACCTCACTTTCTCCTCAACACAACATCCAAAATTCTCATGATTAAATCATTTCAGGCCCTTGTCTCTTCCTATTAGTGTAACTTTCACTCTACAGTTCTCAGATTTATCTCTCATGAGCCTATCCCCACTCCCTTTGTACCCCTGATGCTCAGCCTCTCGAACATCATCATCAATTCTTTATTGAAGCTTTGGGTCATTCCTCTATCTTCATCACTGGCACATTACTGTCTGATTACACTCCTGCTCATCGACTGTAATGTGGATTGTATTCAGGATTGGGTTCAAAGGCTACATTAAAACAATACACTTTCAGCATATTCCTAAATTAAATCTAACCATGCACATTCATATAATTCAAAATTTAAACAAAAATTGCTGATTTTGCAATATGTAAATAATATCAGGAAGTCAGTTGAAAGGAAACACCTTGCACAACTGTTTTTCAAGTACAGTCACTTTTGAGATGTAAAAATAAATGTGCTCAAGTCCACATCTACAGAGTATGTCACCTACAGACCAGAATGGACAGAAAGCTGTTCACTGCTCACCTGAGATCCATGTCAAAGGTGCTCCGAGCCCTCGACACGGAGTGGTTCTGCACTGACAATGCCACACTAACATTCCACACTGAGGAACAGATGCAGCAGCAAATGGACAGACTCTCTCTCACGCTGAGAAAGGGTTTGGTTTGACCATCAGCTCCAGGATGTTGCCATTGTCAATGCTGACAGATGACATAATGTGACCCTGGAGGGTGTCGATAGTTTCACATCGCTCCACAGTCACCAGCAATCTATCACTTGATGCTGAAATCTCACTCCCATCACAAACACTGCAGCTGCTGTGCCTGAGCTGAGCTGAGTGAATGTGTGTGTGTGTGTGAGAGAGAGAGTAACAACAGCAGAGACTGCAGAGAGCACAACTCAGTTTACCAAACCTGTATCTTCAGTGCACTCCTATACAGTGCTGAGACCTGGACAGTATCTGCTCAGCAGGACAAAAGACCAAACAGCTTTTACCTTCACTTTCTCCAACTTATCCTCAGCTTTACTTGACAGGACAAGGTCACCAACTCACAGGGTCCTGGATCGTGATAATTCCATCAGCGTACACTCATTGCTAAACCAGTGCTGGCTCGACCCTGATCATAGGAGGAGGGATGGCAGGTGGTTACCCAAAAGCCTTCTGTATGGGGGACTGGCCTCAGGGTCACCACCTCCTTCACATCCATGCCTCTTACAGTCAACCTGCCCAAAATCTCTTTGCATCAACTTCACAAATCACATTCACCATCTGTTTTTGTGACAGATACAACTTTAGAAATATCACGTTGGCTCTCACCTTCAAATCACTGACAAACATTGTGAAGAGTTGAAGTCCAGGCACTGATCCTGGTGATACTCCACTAGTCACAGCCTGCCAACCTGAGAATGACTCATTTATTTCTATTCCCTGCTTTCTGCCTGTTAGTCAATCCTCAATCCATGCCAGTATATTACCCACAATCTCATGTGCTTGAAATTTTTTTTATTAAACACCTGTGAGGAACTTTATCAAAAGTTCTCTGAATACAATACACTGTTTTCCCTGATCCACTTGGCTCATAACACCTTCAAAAATCTCCAATAGATTTAAATCTCCAAACCTGATCTCCCAATTATAATTCCATTTCCCTTCATTCAGAGAATTTGGACATCACTGACTGGGTTAGTATTTATTGTCCATCCCTAGTTGCCCTTAAGAAGGTGATGGTGAGTTGCTTCTTGAACTGCTGCAGTCCATTTGGTGTAAATAGACCCCAGGGCCTTTAAGCAGATACTGGCAGGATTTTGGTCCACTGACAGTTGTTGACACTGTCCATCAGATCAGTATTTCCTCCCTTGCTGACATCAGGCTAACAGGTTTGTAGTTCCCCGTTTTGTCTCCTACTCTTTGTCATGTTTGTCACCTTCCAATCATGTGACGTCACACTGACCTGTAGCAGGGTTAATGTCACTGCATTTTAGCTTTAAGGCTAGTAATTGGCCTGATTATTTGAATTAAAAACAGAATTGATGCAAACACTAAACAGCACTGGAAGTGTGTGGAGAGAAAAAAGATTAATGTTTCAGGTCAATGACTTTTTACTTTTAGAGCGACTGATTTTCTGTTTTCCTTTCAGATTTCCAGCATGAGCATGAATTGCTTTAGCTGCTGATTCCTTGAATGTTAACTTAGATGAGAATTCAGCGAGAACTGCTGGGACTAACTGAATGGAGGAGTAACTGTGCTGTAGCACAGAGACTAAACAAAATAATTTTGTTTTTTGAATTGAATTTGGAATTGGAAACTCCAATTTGGAGTGGCATTTCCATTCAGCTTGTTCTGATGTCTTCTGGCAGTTTGTACAAGATGGATACCTGAGGACAATCTCAAAGTGAAAGAAAAAGATAATTGGTGATCATATCAATCATTTGACACTGCATTGATTATTTTGTAACTTGAGCCTGATTTGTGAAACTTCATGAAAATAACAGCTCCTGTTATGGCTGATGTTTCATTTCACTTTTTAAAACCACTTTCTGCAGTGAGGCTTGAACAGAAGTGGAACTCAGTGTTGATTTGTTCATTTTTAAAACGAGACATCAATCAGTTTATTAGGGAACCTGAGAGGCTTGGTATTAATTAGTGAACTCACCAACCACTGTTGTTAACATTTTGCGTCTGATTAACCCTTCCTCAGAACTGACAGTAGCTCAGAGCTGATGAGATACCATCAATTCTGAGAAAGAGTCACCAGATCTGAAATGTTAACTTTGATTTCACTTCACAGATGCTGCCAGACCTGCTGTGTTTTTCCATTAACTCCTGTTTTTGTTTCTGATTTACAGCATGTGTAATTCTTTTGGTTTTTAACCATTGATGTTGTCAGTTATAACAGTTCGTTACAAAAGTTTAAACATTAGTTTCTCATGAATTTCACCAGGAGTTAGGCAGCTTTGTTGAGTTCTGTGGCTTATCAGGAAATTGGCAATTGGTGCTGGGGAAACTGGAGGGGGGGAGGGGAAGCGGACGAGTTTGGTGTGGGGTGGGGTACCAAGCACTGTAGGAAAGAAGGGCAGTGTCCTACTCTGCTCCACCAGAATAAGGTCCAGTATCTTCTCTCCAATAGCTCACACTCACTCTATCTCTACAACTCTACCAATCTCCCAAAGATAATGCCCCACCATTCTTACTATAGTTTGCAACACCTTCCCTGCTCACTTTCACCCACCTCTACCCCTGTCATCATTAACTCTGCTTGGTATATGCACTCTCTACACATTTGTTGGGCCACCTGCACCCATCTGCATCAACAGTAATAGATGTGCTGCCAAACTTCACCTCCTGTAATACTTGCCTGTCTCTCCTGAGGAAATCAGCCCACAATTGGGCAGAAGGTCAAGATCTGTGATGTGCTGCCAAATGTATTTGTAGCAGCATTACAATGAGAGTAACTGATGCAGCATTGAAGGGCAGTAATGACTTACAGGTGAATTGAAGATATGCACTGAGGAATCTTAGAGGCTGGCCAATTTCAGATGCCAAGGTCCGTTCACATAAAATATGTGTGGCTGGTGCCTACAGAATGTGCTCTGAGATAATGGTTCTATGTTTCCCACATGGAGATCAGTCAGAACAAGTGTTATGACACGACAGTGAACCCTTAACGGTGAAACGTTAATTGAACCAAAGCTCACCGTGCCTCGTAATCTGTTAAAATATGAGTGACAAAGAACTCCCAAATTTCACTATTTAAAGAAAATAATATCAATTTATTCTTTAACTCTAAAAGTGAACATTAAACAACAACTATTCACAACTCTAAGTCCCCCTTTCTCTTAACTGCTTATTATCTGCCTCCAACTCTACAACAATATGCTGTTCCAACAAAACACTTATTAAAATTACATCAACTTCATTTCAAAACCGTAGAGTGGCTGTCATCGTCGGTGTCTGTCTTCTTTTAGCTAAAGATCTCCCAGGGTTGTCTTCTTTCTTTTTACTGTGAAGATGTTTCATATGAAGAGGTACCTTTGCTAGAGAGTGTTGCTCTGTATGACTTTCAAACTGCCTGCCTTTTTTATACCCCCAACATCGGATCGTCTCATTGGTTCGATGTTGGCAAAACAATGCATTCAAACCCGATTGGGTTTTAGTATCCTGGGGCATAATTTAAACTGATTGATTAAATTCGAATTGTTGTCAAAACAGCAACCAACACAGATATCTATTTCACAGCCAAATGTTACATATTTTCAATTTTCCAGTACACTCTGGGACTGCTAGTTAGTCATATGACAAGTGCTTTTAAGGTCTCAGTACAAAACAGCATTCACTCTCTCTCAAAAGTGCAGTACACACCTTCAACTTCATAACACAAGTGAGGAGCTGAATTGACCAGAAGCTTGTAGTGGTTTCCTTGTTGAGGTCTCCTGATGTCTAGCTTGTTTTTGGTGAGATTGTTAAGGTGTGTGTTAATGAGGTGAATTGTGTATAAACAATGTGTTTAATAATCAGTAATGACCATCAATTGACATCTTGCTGCAGGTAGGAGAAAGTGAGGACTGCAGATGCTGGAGATCAGAGTTGAGAGTATGGTGCTGGAAATACACAGCAGGTCAGGCAGCTTCTCAGGTGCTGCCCATCTTGCTGCTGCTGCCTCGTGAATTCCCTCACCATGCTCCTCGAAAACCGTGTTAGGGTGCTGGAGCTGGATGAACTTCGGATCATTCAGGAGGCAGAGGGAATTATTGAGAGGAGTTACACTCCGAAGGCACAAGAAAAAGGCAGATGGGTTACAGTCAGGGGACAGAAAGAGAACCGGCAGGCAGTGCAGGGATCCCCTGTGGCCATTCCCCTCAACAATAAGTATACCATTTTGGATACGGTTGGGGGGGATGTCTTACCGGGGAAAGCAGTGGGGCACAGGGCTCTGGCACAGAGTCTGTCCCTGCTGCTCAGAAGGGATGGGGGAAGAGGAGCAGAGCTGTGGTCATTGGGGACTCCATAGTTAGGGGGGCAGATAAGAGATTCTGTGGGAATGAGAGAGACTCACGGTTGGTGTGTTGCCTCCCAGGTGCCAGGATTCGTGATGTCTCTGATTGTGTTTTTAGGATCCTTAAGGGGGAGGGGGAGCAGCCCCAAGTCGTGGTCCATACAGGCACCAATGACATAGGTAGGAAGAGAGATGGGAATTCAAGGCAGAAATTCAGGGAGCTAGGGTGGAAGCTTAGAGCTAGAACAAACAGAGTTGTTGTCTCTGGTTTGTTGCCTGTGCCACGTGCTAGTGAGGTGAGGAATAGGGAGAGAGGAGTTGAACATGTGGCTACAGGATGGTGCAAGAGGGAGGGTTTTGGATTCTTGGATAATTGGGGCTCTTTCTGGGGTAGGTGGGACCTCTACAAGCAGGATGGTCTTCATCTGAACCAGAGGGGTACCAATATCCTGGGGGGGAAATTCACTAAGGCTATTGGGGTGGGTTTAAACTAATCCAGCAGGGGGATGGGAACCAAAATTGTAGTTAGAGTGGAGAAAAGGTTGAGAGGAGGGAGGTCCAAAATCAAGGTTTAGGGACGCAAAATGGCACCGGCAAGCAAGAGGTTGGTTTGAAGTGTGTCCACTTCAACGTCAGGAGCATCCGGAATAAGGTGGGTGAACTTGCAGCATGGATTGGTACCTGGGACTTCGATGTTGTGGCCATTTCGGAGACATGGATAGAACAGGGACAGGAATGGTTGTTGCAGGTTCCAGGATTTAGATGTTTCAGTCAGAACAGAGAAGATGGTAAAAGAGGGGGAGGCGTGGCATTGTTGGTCAAGGACAGTATTACAGTTGCAGAAAGGATGTTTGGGGACTCGTCAACTGAGGTATTATGGGCTGAAGTTGGAAACAGGAAAGGAGAGGTCACCTTGTTGGGAGTTTTCTATAGGCCTCCGAATAGTTCCAGCGATGTAGGGGAAAGGATAGCAAAAATGATTTTCGACAGAAGTGAGAGAGACAGGGTAGTTGTCATGGGGGATTTCAACTTTCCAAATATTGACTGGGAACACTACAGTACGAGTACTATAGATGGGTCAGTTTTTGTCCAGTGTGTGCAGGAGGGCTTCCTGACACAGTATATAGACAGGCCAACAAGGGGTGAAGCCACATTAGATTTGGTACTGAGTAATGAGCCCGGCCAGGTGTTAGACTTGGAAGTAGGTGAGCACTTTGGTGATAGCGATCACAATTCTGTTATGTTTACTTTAATGATAGAAAGGGATAGGTGTATACCACTGGGCAAGAGTTACAGCTGGGGAAAGGCAATTTCGATGCGATTAGGCAAGATTTAGGAAGCATAGGATGGGGAAGGAAACTGCAGGGGATGGGCACATTAGAAATGTGGAGCTTATTCAAGGAAAACCTCCTGTGTGTCCTAGATAAGTATGTACCTGTCAGGCAGGGAGGAAGCTGTAGAGCACGGGAGTTGTGGTTTACAAAGGAAGTAGAATCTGTGGTCAAGAGCAAGAAGAAGGCTTATGATAGGATGAGATGTGAAGGCTTAGTTAGGGCACTTGAGGGTCACAAGGTAGCCAGGAAAGACCTAAAGAGAAAACTCAGAAGAGCCAGGAGGAGACATGAGAAGTTGTTGATGGATAGGATCAGGATAAACCCTACGGCTTTCTATAGGTATTTAAGGAATAAAAGAATGACAAGAGTAAGATTAGGGCCAATCAAGGATAGTAGTGGGAAGTTGTGTGTGGAGTCAGAGGAGATAGGGGAAGCACGAAATGAGTATTTTTCGACAGTATTCACTCTAGAAAACGACAATGTTGTCGAGGAGAATACTGAGATACAGGCTACTAGACTAGGTGGGATTGAGGTTCACATGGAAGAAGTATTAGAAATCCTGCAGAGTGTGAAAATAGATAAGTCCCCTGGGCCAGATGGAATTTAGAGCTGAAAAATGTGTTGCTGGAAAAGCGCAGCAGGTCAGGCAGCATCCAAGGAGCAGGAGAATCGACGTTTCGGTCATAAGCCCTTCTTCAGGAATGAGAAAGGTGTACCAAGCAGGCTAAGATAAAAGGTAGGGAGGAGGGACTTGGGGGAGGGGCGT
>NC_057734.1:666001-669000 GCF_004010195.1 Chiloscyllium plagiosum | reverse complement strand
AAGGTAGCCAGGAAAGACCTAAAGAGAAAGCTCAGAAATGCCAGGAGAAGACATGAGAAGTTGTTGGCGGATAGGATCAGGGTAAACCCTAAGGTTTTTATAGGTATTTAAGGAATAAAAGAATGACGAGAGTAAGATGAGGACCAATCAAGGATAGTAGTGGGAAGTTGTGTGTGGAGTCAGAGGAGATAGGGAAAGCACTTAATGAATATTTTTTGACAATGTTTAGAAAACGACAATGTTGTCAAGGAGAATACTGAGATATAGGCTACTAGACTAGGTGGGATTGAGCTGGAAATATGTTGCTGGAAAAGCGCAGCAGGTCAGGCAGCATCCAGGGAACAGGAGATTCGACGTTTCGGGCATAACCCCTTCTTCAGGGTGGGATAGGTGGGATTGAGGTTCACAAGGAAGAGGTATTAGAAATCCTGCAGAGTGTGAAAATAGAAATGTCCCCTGGGCCGGATGGGATTTACCCTAGGATCCTCTAGGAAGCCAGGGAGGAGATTGCCGAGCCTTTGACATTGATCTTTAAACCGTCATTGTCTAAAGGAATAGTGCCAGAACTGGAGGATAGCAAATGTGGTTCCCCTGTTCAAGAAGGGGAGTGGGGACAACCCTGGTAATTATAGACCAGTGAGCCTTACTTCAGTTGTTGGTAAAGTGTTGGAAAAGGTTATAAGAGGTAGGATTTATAATCATCTAGATTAGATTACTTACAGTGTGGAAACAGGCCCTTCGGCCCAACAAGTACACACCGACCCGCCGAAGCGCAACCCACCCAGACCCCTACATTAACCCCTTTAACCTAACACTACGGGCAATTTAGCATGGCCAATTCACCTGACACGCACATCTTTGTGACTGTGGGAGGAAACCGGAGCACCCGGAGAAAACCCACGCAGACAATGTGCAAACTCCGCACAGTCAGTCGCCTGAGTCGGGAATTGAACCCGGGTCTCTGGCGCTGTGAGGCAGCAGTGCTAACCACTGTGCCACTGTGCCGCCCATCTAGAAAAGAATAACTTAATTAGGGATAGTCAGCATGGTTTTGTGAAGGGTAGGTCGTGCCTCACAAACCTTATAGAGTGCTTTGAGAAGGTGACCATACAGGTAGATGAGAGTAAACCAGTTGATGTGGTGTATATGGATTTCAGCAAGGCATTCGATAAGCTTCCCCACAGTAGGCTATTGTACAAAATGCGGAGGAATGAGATCGTGGGAGATATAGCAGTTTGGATCAGTAATTGGCTTGCTGAAAGAAGACAGAGGGTGATAGTTGATGGGAAATGTTCATCCTGGAGTCCAGTTACCAGTGGTGTACCGCAAGGGTCGGTGTTGGGTCCACTGCTGTTCATCATTTTTATAAATGACTTGGATGAGGGCGTAGAAGGGTGGGGTAGTAAATTTGCAGACGACACTAAGGTCGATGGAGTTGTGGAGCCGCACTTGGAGTATTGTGTACAGTTCTGGTCACCGCATTATAAGAAGAATGTGGAAGCTTTGGAAAGGGGGCAGAGAAGATTTACTAGGATGCTGCATAGTATGGATGGAAGATCTTATGAGGAAAGGCTGAGTGACTTGAGGTTGTTTTCGTTAGAGAGAAGAAGGTTGAGAGGTGACTTAATAGAGACATATAAGATAATCAGAGGGTTAGATAGGGTGGACAGGGAGAGCCTTTTTCCAAGTATGGTGACAGCGAGCACGAGGGGGCAGAGCTTTAAATTGAGGGGTGATAGATATAGGACAGATGTCAGAGGTAGTTTCTTTACTCAGAGAGTAGTAAGGGTATGGAATGCTTTGCCTGCAACGGTAGTAGATCCGCCAACTTTAAGTTCATTTAAGTCATCATTGGACAATCATATGGACGTACATGGAATAGTGTAGGTGGGATGGGTTTCAGATTGGTATGACAGGTCGGAGCAACATCGAGGGCCGAAGGGCCTGAACTGTGCTGTAATGTTCTATGTTCTCCGGTGCTTGGGAAAAGAGACGGAGCGAGAGAATCTGGACGGGAACCTCATAAGACTCTTCACCTGATTCTGCCTCATGTCCCACCAGAGACCCTGGGAGATTTAACCCCATGATTTTATGCCCCCTGTATCCTTGTTACAGTCAGATTCCAATGGTGTGAAGTGAATTTTGATAGAGTTTCATTCTGACTGGAGTTTGATGTTTTACTTTAAGTCCTGCTTCAGGGAGGTTGGGATGGAGCAGATTGGGAAATGTCAGATGGAGCAAGTTTAAATAGGGGGAGATTTGCTCTGCTCTGCTGGGCCTTGGTCACTTGTTTATCACTGGACTGGGCCATGCTCATGTTTCAATGTGGAACTTCGCTGACAGAGATCTACATTTAGAAAATGGGAATGATGTGATCAAATATTTTGACAACAGCAATGGGGAAGCAATGATGTAGCGATATTATTGTTAGACTATTAATCCAGAGACTCAGGTAATATTCTGGGGACATTGGTTTGAATACCACCATGGCAGATAGTGGAATTTGAATTCAGTTAAAAAAAAAACTGGGATTAAGAGTCTAAAAATGACAATAAAACTATTATAAATTGTCAGGAAAAAATCCACCTGGTTCACTAATGCCCTGTAGGGAAGGTAACTGGTGTCCTTACCTGGTCTGGCACACATGTGACTCTAGACCTAAATCAATGTGGTTGACTCAGAACTGACCTCCTCTGGTACAATTAAGGATAAGCAATAAATGCTGGCGTAGCCAGTGGTGCCCTCATCCTATGAATAAATAAAAAAAAGCAATGGGGCTAGTGTTGACTTGGTGTGTTGTTTTTACTTGCTCCTAACTTAATTGTGTCCTGGGAGATATAGAAGCTGTCAACAAGGGTGAAAGCTCAGCACAGGAGCTGTTTGTGAGAGTACTACCCCTGGTACTGGAAAAAGAGCTTAGGGATTGGTGCTGGGCTACTTGAGAGGGGTCAATGCTAGGCCAGTTTGGAGGGGGGTGTGTGGGTGGGGTTGGTGCAGGG
>NC_057734.1:647577-651585 GCF_004010195.1 Chiloscyllium plagiosum | reverse complement strand
CTCCCTCAGCACTGACCCTCCGACAGTGCTGCACTCCCTCAGCACTGACTCTCCGACAGTGCGGCACTCCCTCAGCTCTGACCCTCCGACAGTGCTGCACTCCCTCAGCACTGACCCTCCGACAGTGCGGCACTCCCTCAGCACTGAACCTCTGACAGTGCGGCTCTCTCTCAGCACTGACCCTACGACAGTGCGGCACTCCCTCAGCGCTGACCCTCCGACAGTGCGGCACTCCCTCAGCACTGACCCTCCGACAGTGCGGCACTCCCTCAGTATATGGAGTTCCTGCAGCTGGGGCAGTATGTTGGGCAGGGTGGTGAGGATCTGTTTCTGTGGCTCTCTCTCTCTCTCTCTCTCTGTCTGTGTGTGTGTGTCTCTCTCTCTCTGTGTGTGTGTGTGTGTGTGTGTGTGTCTCTCTCTCTCTCTGTGTGTGTGTGTGTCTCTCTCTCTCTGTGTCTCTCTCTCTCACTGGCTGAGTAGCAGATTTTAAACACTGACTGTCAATTCTCTCCCCCCTCAACTCCAATCACTTTCTGTATATTTCACACAATTTTGCATTTTCACCACTCCTGACCCACTCTAAGCTCAGACTAACCCAGAACTACACCATAGACTGATTCTGCTTCTCTACCTGACGGTAAGGGTGACTGGGAGGGGGCATTTGAAAATCTCAAAGGCACTGTCCTATCTGCCCCTCTCCTACCCCCAACAAATGCTACCAAATACCAGTGAGGCCCAAGCCAAACATCCTGTCCAACAGCCCCAATGGTTGCAGACAGGCAAGGCTTCAGGCTCTCTCTTTATCAGGCCCTTCAGCCCATCAGAGGGCTCTTTTTTTTAATCTTCTTTCACAGGGGTGAGTGTCATTGGCTGGGCCAGCATCTTTTTCCCATACGTAATTACCCCTTGAACTGAGTGACTTGCCAGGCTCAGCAAGGGGATGGGAACCTGTGGTGTAGATCCAGTATATAGGAGGAAGAGAATAGGGAGGACATGGACAGGATTTCACAATCACGAGTGTACTGGCAGACAGCAAGCTGTTTTGAAGTGTGTCTACTTCAACACCAAAAGTATCCAGAATAAGGTAGGTAAGCTTGCAGCACGGACAGTTACCTGGGACTTTGATGTTGTGGCTGTTTTGGAGACATGGATTGAGCAGGGTCAGGATGTTGCAGATTCCAGGGTTTAGATCTTTCATTAAGATCAGGGAAGGTGGTAAAAGGGGGGGAGGTGTGGCTTTGTTAGTCAAGGTATAATGTGGCTGAAAGAACTTTTAATGAGGACCCGTCTACTGAGGCTTTATGGGCTGAGGTTAGAAACAGGAGAGGAGAGGTCACACTACTTGGAGTTTTCTTTATCGGCCTCCGCAGAGTTCCAGGCATGTGGAGGAGAGGATTGGCAAAACGATTCTGGGCAGGAGTGAAAGGGACAGGGTGGTCATTATGGGGGATTTTAGCCACACTGGATCTGGTACTTGATAATGAACCAGACCAGGTGTTTGATTGAGTGGTAGGTGAGCACTTTGGAGAGAGCGACCATAATTCGGTTATGTTTCGTTTAGCGATGGAAAGGGATAGGTAAGTGCCACAGGGCAAGAGTTATTGATGGGGGAAGGGCAAATATAATGCGATTAGACAAGAATTAGGTTGCATAGAATGGAGTAGCAAAATGCAGAGAATGAGGACAATTGAAATGTGGAGCTGGTTTAAGGAACAGATATTGCATATGTTGATAGGTATGTCCCTGTCAGGCAGGGAGGAAATGATAAAGTAAGGGAACCGTGGTTAACTAGAGAAATTGTATCTCTTGTGAAGTTGAGACGAGATGGTTCAGATAAGGCGATGGAGAGTTACAGATTAGCTAGGAAGGATTTAAAGAGAGAGTTAAGAAGAGCAAAGAGAGGACATGAGCATTCTTTAGCAGGTAGAATGAAGGAGAACCCTCAAGCTTTCTATAGGTATGTGAGGAATCAAAGGATGAAGAGGGTAGGAATAGGGCCAGTCAAAGACAGAAGTGGAAAGTTGTGTGTGGACTCTGTGGAGATCAGAGAGGTGCTAAATGAACATTTTTCATCAGTTTTCACTCAAGAAAAGGAGAATATTGTAGAGGAGAATTCTGAGATACAGGCTAATAGACATGAAAGGATTGAGGTTAGTAAGGAGGAGGTGTTATCAATTCTAGAAGGAATGAAAATAGACAAGTCCCCAGGGCTGGACAGGATTTATCCGAGGATTCTTTGGGAGACTAGGAAGGAGATGTTGGAGCCCTTGACCTTGATCTTTGCGTCTTCATTGTCTACAGGTTTAGTACCAGAGAACTGGAGGATTGCAAATGTTGTGCTCTTGTTCAAGAAGGGCAGCAGAGATGACCCCAGGTAATTATAGACCAGTGAGCCTTACGTCTGTTGTAGGAAAAGGTTTTGGAAAGGATTATGAAAGATAGGATTTATAATCATCTAGCAAGCAACAATTTGATTTCAGATAATCAACATGGTTTCGTTAAGGGCAGTAGGGTCTCACAAACCTCAGAGTTTTTTGAGAAGGTGACCAAGCATGTAGATGAGAGTAGGGCAGTTGACGTGGTATACATGGACTTCAGTAAAGCCTTTGATTAGGTTCCACATGGCAGACTGTTGGAGAAAATGCAGAGGCATGGAATTGAGGGTGATTTAGCAGTTTGGATTAGAAACTGGCTTTCTGCAAGAAGGCAATGGGTGGTAGTTGATGGAAAATATTCAGCCTGGAGTCCAGTTACTAGTGGTGTGCCACAAGGATCTGTTTTGGGACCACTGCTATTTGTCATTTTTATAAATGACTTGGATGCTGGCATAAGTGGATGAGTTAGTAAGTTTGCAGATGACACTAAAGTCAGTGGAGTAGTGGACATTGTGGAAGAATGTTGCAGGTTGCAGGGGAGTTGGATAAACTGCAGAATTGGGCTGAGAGATGGCAAATGGAGTTCAGTGCAGATAAATGTGAGGTGATTCACTTTGGGAAGAATAACAAGAAATCAGAATACTGGGTCAATGGAAAGATTCTTGGTAATGTGCATGCGCAGAGGGATCTTGGTACATGTACATCGATCCTAAAAGTTGCCTCCCAGGTTAATAGTGCTGTTAAGAAGACATACGGTGTGTTAAGTTTCATTGGTAGAGGGATTGAGTTCCGGAGCTGTGATTGTTATGCTGCAACTATACAAAATGCTAGTGCGACCTCACTTGCAGTATTGTGTGCAGTTCTGGTCGCCCCATTACAGGATGGATGTGGAAGCATTGGAAAAGGTGCAAAGGAGATTTACCAGGATGTTGCCTGGTCTGGAACGAAGGTCTTATGAGGAAAAGCTGAGGGACTTGGGTCTGTTCTCATTGGAGAGAAGAAGGCTAAGAGGGGATTTAATAGAGACATATAAGATGATCAGAGGATTAGATCGGGTAGACAGTGAGAGTCTTTTTCTTAGGATGATTTCATCAGCTTGTACGAGGGGGCATAGCTGCAAATTGAGGGGTGATAGATTTAAGACAGATGTCAGACGCAGATTCTTTACTCAGAGAGTGGTGGGGGTGTGAATGCCCTGCCTGCCAATTTGGTTCAGCAACATTAGGTGATTTAAACAGTCCTTGGATAAGCATTTGGATGATGGTGGGATAGTGTAGGGGGATGAGTCATAGAATCATAGAGATGTACAGCATGGAAACAGACCCTTCAGTCCAACCCGTCCATGCCGACCAGATATCCCAACCCAATCTAGTCCCACCTGCCAGCACCTTGCCCATATCCCTCCAAACCCTTCCTATTCATATACCCATCCAAATGCTCTTAAATGTTGCAACTGTACCAGCCTCCACCACATCCTCTGGCAGCTCATTCCATACACGTACCACCCTCTGCGTGAAAACGTTGCCCCTTAGGTCTCTTTTATATCTTTCCCCTATCCCTAAACCTATGCCCTCTAGTTCTGGACTCGCTGACCCCAGGGAACAGACTTTGTCTATTTATCCTATCCATGCCC
>NC_057734.1:610399-646770 GCF_004010195.1 Chiloscyllium plagiosum | reverse complement strand
CTCCAACAACTTGCCCACCACAGAGGTCAAGCTTACCGGTCTATAGTTCCCTGGCTTGTCTTTACCGCCCTTCTTAAACAGTGGCACCACGTTTGCCAACCTCCAGTCTTCCAGCACCTCACCTGTGACTATCGATGATACAAATATCTCAGCAAGAGGCCCAGCAATCACTTCTCTAGCTTCCCACAGAGTTCTCGGGTACACCTGATCAGGTCCTGGGGATTTATCCACCTTTAACTGTTTCAAGACATCCAGCACTTCCTCCTCTGTAGTCTGGATATTTTGCAAGATGTCACCATCTATTTCCCTACATTCTATATCTTCCATATCCTTTTTCACAGTAAATACTGATGCAAAATATTCATTTAGTATCTCTCCCATTTTCTGTGGCTCCACACAAAGGCCACCTTGCTGATCTTTGAGGGGCCCTATTCTCTCCCTAGTTACCCTTTTGTCCTTAATATATTAGCAAAAACCCTTTGGATTCTCCTTAATGGCTTAGATTAGTTCATAGGTCGGCGCAACATCGAGGGCCGAAGGGCTTGTTCTGTGCTGGATTGTTCTATGTTCTATTTCACAAGGCAGTTCAGAGTCAGCTAAAGTAGCAATGGGACTGGACTGATACGTAGGCCAGGTTTGCTCCCCAAAAGTGAAATTTTACAGGAATCGATGATATTTGTCATGATCTGTATCACAGACACTAGTTTTACATTTCAAACTTTTTTATTTTCCACTGGGTGGAATTTGAACCCATATCCCCAGAGCATTCATCTGGACCTCTGAATCGGAAGTCCAGTGATATTCCCAATACGTCACTGTAACTGCCTTTCCCGGTCCCTGATCTCCTGTTGTTCCTGATGGAATCCTTTATGTCACACTGTGCCTTTACACTATCTAGTCACTTCCTGTAAAACTGTAACATAACTTCCCAACTTCTTTACTCAGGGTTCTGACTGATGAAGGCCAGTGACCCAAAAGTCTTCTTCACTGCCCTGTCTACCTGTGACTCCACTTTCAGAGAACTGTGAACCTGAACTCTAAGATCCCTCTGTTCCACTGCACTCCTTAAGGCCCTACCATTCACCATGAAACTCCTACTTTGATTTGACTTTCCAAAGTGCAAGACCTCACACTTATCTATATTAAACTCTATTTGCCATTTCTCGGCCCACTAGCCCAGCTGATCATGGTCCTGCTGCAATTTCTGATAGCCTTCCTCACTATCCACGATATCGCTTATTTTAGTGTCATTTGCAAACTTACTATCCATGCCTTGTACATTCTCATCCAAATTATTGATATAGATAACAAACAGTAATGAGCCCAGCACCGACCCCTGAGGCACTCCATTAATCACAGGCTTGCAGTCAGACGAGCATCCTTCCGCTATTATCCTCTGCTTCCTACCATCAAGCCAGTTTTGTATCCAACTTGCCAGCTCCCCTTGGATTCCATGCCATATAACCTTCCAGAGCAGCCTCCCATGTGGAACCCTATCAAAGGCCTTTCTGAAATTACCATCCCTGCAACATTCCTGATGAAGAGCTTATGCCAGAAACGTTGATTCTCCTGCTCCTCTGATACTGCCTGATCTGCTGTGCTTTTCCAGCACCATACTTTTCCACTCTGATGTCCAGCATCTGCAGTCCTCACTTTTTCCTGTTCCCAAGATATCACAATTAACTTCCCCAAGTTCCCAAGTCCTCATAAACCAATGTTCTCATTCCAGGTTTTAGTTTGGTAAACCTTCTCAGAACCGTATCCAATATATTTCCGACCTTCCTTAAATAAGGAGACCAGTCCTGTACACGGTACTCCAGACTGTCTTACCAGTGCTTTGTATAACTGATGCATAATCTCTCTACCTTTATATTCAATTCCCCTCACAATAAATGGTAACATGATTTCCCTGTCACAAAACCATGCTGCCCCGCCTCACTGCCTTGAACTTCTTGAAGTGCCTGAAGTGTTATAATGTCTTTAATTAGCGCTTCTAACATTTTCCTTATGACCAATGTTAACCTAACTGATCTGTAGGTTTCTGCTTTCTGTCTCTCCCTTTTGAATAAAGGATATTGTGGTACTTGATGACACTAAGGTTCTGAGAGCAGCTCTGGTCCTTCGGCAAAACAAGGCAAGGCCATAAAAAGATTACTAGTCACAGCATTTGGCTTAGATTGTAGAGAAGTAGTTTTGAAAAGAAGTGAAATTATATGAAACCTGTATCAAGTTTTGTTCAGACTACACCCTGTGCACTTCTGAGCACTTCTGGTTGTCAATATTATAAATGGAATACTAAGAATAACGCCAGAAGTGTGCAATTAAACCCATCAGGAAAGGATGGGCAGATTGTGACAAAAGGTGAAGTGAAACATGGTGGGGGTCTGAGAAATTTGCAAGGTTTTGATAGCATGGTTACAAAGACAATGTTTCCTTTTGTAGGGAGAGCATAGCCAGTAACTATCAGACAGTCCCCAGGCAATCTAATAGGGACTCAGGTCAAACTTCTCTACCCAGAGATTTGGGAGACTGTGGAGCTCCTGTGCTTGAAACAAACAGTATACAGCAATATTGTGTTTTAAATAGCAAATATATCGATATTTTCTCACATTTAAAATGTATGTGAAATCAGATGTGTTCTGAAAATTTCCTGAAGAAGGGCTTATGCCCGAAACGTCGATTCTCCTGTTCCCTGGATGCTGCCTGACCTGCTGCGCTTTTCCAGCAACACATTTTCAGCTCTGATCTCCAGCATCTGCAGACCTCACTTTCTCCTCTGAAAATTTCAGCTCCAACATATCAGATGAATATGAAATACAACTCATTTAGAACATTGAACAGTACAGCACAGTACAGGCCCTTCGGCCCATGATGTTGTGCCAAGCATTTATCTTAATCTAAGATCAACCTAACTTACACACCCCTGCCGCATATGTGCTTGTCCAGCAGTCGCTGAAATTTCCCTCCTGTCTCTGACTCTACTACCACCATGAGCAGTGCATTCCACGCACCAACCGCTCTCTGCCTAAAGAACCTACCTCTGACATCTTCCTCCATTCACCTTAAGATTATGATCCCTCGTGACAGCCATTTCTGCCCTAGGGAAAGGTCTCTGGCTATTCACTCTATCTATGCCTTGTACACCTCTAACAAGACACCTCTCTTCCTCCTTCTCTCCAGTGTGAAAAGCCCGAGCCCACTCAACCTCTGTTCATAAGATAAGCTCTCCAATCAAGGCAGCAGCCTCGTAAATCTCTGGACCCTCTCTAAAGCTTCCACATCTTTCCTATAATGAAGTAACCATAACTGAACACAATATTCCAAGTGTGGTCTAACTAGGGTTTTATAGAGCTGCAGCATAACCTCCTGGCTTTTAAACTCAATCCCCCTCTTAATGAAAGCCAAAACACCATACACCTTCTTAACAACTCTATCAACTTGGGTGGCAACTTTGAGAGATCTACGTACATAGAACATAGAACATTACAGCGCAGTACAGGCCCTTCGGCCCTCGATGTTGCGCCGACCTGTCATACCAATCTGAAGCCCATCTAACCTATACTATTTCATGTACATCCGTATACTTGTCCAATGATGACTTAAATGCACTTAAAGTTGGCAAATCTATTACTGTTGCAGGCAAAGCATTCCATACCCTTACTGCTCTCTGAGTAAAGAAACTATCTTGATGCACATCCACTTCCTTAATATCACTTTGTAAAAGCCAATTAACTTGGTCCATGGTATTCTCACTATCAACAAGGTCCCTCTTTCTCATGAAGCAAAAAACTCATTTAGGGCCTCCCCTTCCTCTTCAGACTCCAGGCACAAGTTCCCTCCACTATCCCTGATCGGCCATACCCTCTCTCTGATCATTCTCTTATTCCTCACATACCTGTAGAACACCTTTGGGTTTTCCCTAATCCTTCCCACCAAGGCTTTTTTGTGCCCCCTCCTCACTGTCCTCAGTCCACTTTTGAGTTCTTTCCTAGCTACCCTGTAATCCTCTAAGGGTGTGCCAGATTCTTGCTTCGTCAACTTTAAGTAAGCTCCTTCTTCCTCTTGATGAAAAGCTCCTCTTCTGTTGTCATCCAAGGCTCCTACACCTTACTGTTCCCTTCCTGTCTCAGTGGGACAAAGTTATCCAACACTCACAACAAGTGCTCCTTAAACAGCCTCCACATTTCTGTTGTGCCTTTCCCTTAGAACGATTGTTCCCAATGTATACTCCACAGCTCCTGTCTAATAGCAGTATAATTTCCCTCCCCCAATTAAATACCTTCCTATACTGTCTGTTCCTATCCCTCTCCACGGTTATGGTAAAAGTGAGGCAGTGGTCGTCATTGTCAGCGAAATGCTATCCCACCAAGAGATTTGACACCTGGCCTGGCTCATTGCCTAGCACCAAATCCAATATGGCATCCCCCTAGTCGACTTATCTACATATTGAGTCAGGAATCCCTCCTGGACACCTGACAAAATCGGCTCCATTCAGACCATCTGCACAAAGGAGGTTCCTATCAATATTAGGGAAGTTGAAATCACCCGTAACAACAATTCTGTTACATCTGTACCTTTCCAAGTTCTGCTGTCCAATCTGTTCTTACATCTCTCTGCAGCTGGTGGGGTGTGGGGAGTTGGTTTATAAAAAAACACCCAGTAAAGTCACTGCTCCTTTCCTGTTATTGACTCTCATCCATACTGACTCAGTAGACAAACCCTCCTCAACAACCCCCTTTTCTGCAGCTGTGATGCATTCTCTCATTAACAATGCTACTCCTCCTCCCTTTTTTTTGAAAGATCTAAATCCTGGAACGTTCAGCAGCCATTCCTGCTCCTGTGAAATCAATGTCTCTCATATGGCCACAACATCGTAGTTCCAAGTACTGTTCCATGCTCTAAGTTCATCACTCTTATTCCTGACATTCCTTGTATTGAAACAGACACACTTGAACCCATCCCTTTGTCCTATCAACTGTGTATCCTTCCTGACAGACTCTTTGCATTCTATTTCTGTCAATTAAACAACTACCCTCTCCTCTGATCTGTAGCTTTGGTACCTATGCCTCTGCCAAACTATTTTAAACCCTCCCGAAGTGTCCTAGCAAATCTCCCGCCCAGGACATTGGTGCCCCTCCAGTTTAAGTGCAACCCATCCTTCATGTACAGGTCCTACCTTCCTCAGAAGGTATCCCAATGATCTACGTATCTGATGTCCTGCCTCCTGCACCAGCCCTGTGTTTAGCCGCACTCACTCCCTGTTCCTCGCCTCACTAGCATGTGGCACCAGTAGTAATCTTGAGATTACTACTCTGCTCGTCCTGCTTTTTACCTTCCAGCCTAAATCCCTGAAATCACCTTTTAGATCCTCCTCCCTTTTCCTGGCTATGTCATTGGTTCCAATGTGCACCAAGACTTCTGGCTGCTCCCCCTCCCCCTTCAGGATCTTGTAGACTCGAGAGACATCCAAGACCCTGGCACCTGGGAGGCAACCTTCTGGGAGTCCCATTTGTGACCACAGAATCTCATGCCCGTTCCTTTAACTATTGAGTCTCCTACCACCAGCGCTTTTCTATTCTCCCTCTTTCCCTTCTGAGCCACAGAGCCAGAGACCTTGCCATTATGGCTTTCCCCAGTAGGTTACCCTCCCCAACAGTATCCAAAATGGTATACTTATTATTGAGGGGAACGGCCACAGGGGATCTGGTGAGTGGGTGATGCTACCTAAGTATTATTTCAGGTAAAGCAACTGTCCAGGTATGTTACCTGACTTACTCAGCAGTCCTGTGTCCACTCATGCTCAGTGTGTGCTCCGCCTATTCACGAATTAAGTTATTAAAGAATTAATTTACCTTCCCAGCAGCCCCCTGGTCCTCGTTCTCACTGCTCCTGCTGATGCAACAAAAATTTATAAATACAAGACAAACCACCCAAAGCTCATTTCACAAAAGCAGGTAATACTAGGCTTTCTGGAACCTTCTGTGCTTGTGTACACACCTGCCACAGTTTTGGAGATTTTCCTGGATGCATGCAAAATCTTGCTCCTGCAGATAAACATCTCCCACTCTTTAGACAAATGCTGAATGTGGTGTGCTTTACAACTGGGTAAACTGTCCATCTGTGAAGAAATTGGTAATGCATTGGCATAGATTGAGAATTGTTTAGCACACAGAAAGCAGGGAGTTGGAATAAGTGGGTTGTTTGTGGAGTGGAAGGTGGTAATTAGTGGGGCTACCACAGCTACCCTGAAACCCCCTCCTCACAGGAACAGGCTGATGTGTGCAGTAGTTGCAGCCCTTACTGATTTGGTATGAGCTTGGTGTCTGATGTGACCAGTAAGGTCAGAACTACCGGAGGATCAAACCAAGCCGAGACTCATTTAGACATTGATGCAGATCGGGGCGGAGAGAAAAGCAATCCTCTTTCCAAACAATGTCAGGAAGAGGCTGTCTCTTCAGGAAATTTCCGCACCAAGCACCTCCAATTCCTCCTCCTCCTCCTCCTCCTCTCTCAGGTCCTTTCCGCTCTCGATGAACTTGTGTTTCAGGATCAGATGCTATAGCAATACTTCACACTTCTACAGTACTTTATCGACTGTAATACAATGAAAAGTTGGCACCTCCAGCAATGCAGCACACCCTCAGCACTGCACTGGTAGGTCTTTGATTTGATTTATGGTTGTCACATGTTCAAAGTTTGTGAGAAGATTTGTAGCTCGGGTGCTCGTTGTTGTGGTTCTGTTCGTCGAGCTGGGAATTTGTGTTGCAGACGTTTTGTCCCTGTCTAGGTGACATCCTCAGTGCGGGGGAGCCTCCTACGAAGCGCTTCTGTGATGTTTCCTCCGGCATTTATAGTGGTTTGTCTCTGCCGCTTCCGGTTGTCAGTTCCAGCTGTCCGTTGCAGTGGTCGGTATTATTGGGTCCAGGTTGATGTGCTTATTGATTGAATCTGTGAATGAGTGCCATGCCTCTAGGAATTCCCTGGCTGTTCTCTGTTTGGCTTGTCCTATAATATTAGTGTTGTCCCAGTCGAATTCATGTTGCTTGTCATCCCATGTGTGGCTACTAAGGATAGCTGGTCGTGTCACATGTACGTTAAGCTAGGAGAGGATGGCCTAGTGGTATTATTCCATAGTTAGGGGGACAGATAGGAGGTTCTGTGTAAATGAGAGAGACTCACGGTTGGTGTGTTGACTCCCAGGTGCCAGAGTTTGTGATGTCTCTAATCGTGTTTTCGGGATCCTTGAGGTGGAGCAGGAGCAGCCCCAAGTCATGGTCCACATAGACACCAGCGACATAGGTAGGAAGAGAGATGGGGATTTAAAGCAGCAGTTCAGAGAGCTAGGGTGGAAACTTAGAGCTGGAACAAACAGAGTTGTTATCTCTGGTTAGTTGCCCATGCTAGCAAGGCAAGGAATAGAGAGAGAGAGAGAGAGAGAGAGAGGAGTTGAACAGATGGCTACAGAAATGGTGCAGGAGGGAGGGTTTTGGATTCCTGGATAACTGGGACTGTTTCTGGGGTAGGTGGGACCTTGGAAACAGGATGGTCTTCACCTGATCAGAGGGGTACCAATATCCTGGGAGGGAACTGCTAATGCTCTTTGGCTGGGTTTAAACTAATTCAGCAGGGGGTGGGAACCGAAATTGTAGTTCGAGTATATGGGAGGATAAGAGTAATGAAGTCAGATCTAAGGCTTCAAGGTCGCAAGAAGGCACCGGCAGGCAAGAAGTTGGTTTGAAGTATGAAAAATGTGCTGCTGGAAAAGCGCAGCAGGTCAGGCAGCATCCAAGGAGCAGGAGAATCGATGTTTCGGGCAAAATCCCTTCTTCAGGAAGGGCTTATGCCCGAAACGTCGATTCTCCTGCTGCTTGGATGCTGCTTGACCTGCTGCGCTTTTCCAGCAACACATTTTTCAGTTCTGATCTCCAGCATCTGCAGTCCTCACTTTCTCCTAGTTGGTTTGAAGTGTGTCTACTTCAATGCCAGGAGCATCCGGAATAAGGTGGGTGAACTTGCAGTATGAGTTGGTACCTGGGATTTCGATGTTGTGGCCATTTCAGAGACCTGGGTAGAGCAGGGACAGGAATGCAGGTTCTGGTATTTAAATGTTTCAGTAAGAACAGAGAAGATGGTAAAAGAGGGAGAAGTATGGCACTGTTAGTCAAGGACAGTATCATGGTGCAGAAAGGATGCTTGAGGACTCCTCTACTGAGGTAGTATGGGCTGAGGTTAGAAACAGGAAAGGAGCGGTTGTCTTGTTAGGAGTTTTCTGTAGTCCTCCAAAGAGTTCCAGGGATGTAGAGGAAAGGATAGCAAAGATGATCCTCGATAGGAGCGCGAGTGACAGGATAGTTGTTATGGGGGCCTTTAACTTTCCAAATGTAATGACTGGGAATACAATAGTTCAAGATGGGGTCATGTTTTGTCCAATGTGTGCAGGAAGGTTTCCTGACACAGTATGTAGACAGGCCAACAAGGGGTGAGGCCATATTGGATTTGGTACTGGATAATGAAACCGGCTAGGTGTTAGATTTGGAGTTAGGTACGCACTTTGGTGATAGTGACCACAATTTGGTTATGTTTACTTTAGCAATGGAAAGGGATAGGTGTATACCATAAGGCAAGAGTTATAGCTGGGGGAAAGGCAATTATGATGCGATTAGGCAAGATTTAGGATGCATAAGATGGGGAATAAAACTGCAGGGGATGGGCACAATTGAAATGTGGAGCTTATTCAAGGACCAGCTGCTGTGGGTTCTTGATAAGTATGTACCGGTCAGGCAGGGAGGAAGTTGTTAAGTGCAGGAGCTGAGATTTACTAAGCAAGTTGAATCTCTTGTCAAAAGGACGAAGAAGGCTTATTTTAGGATGAGATGTGATGGCTCAAGATGTTAGGATGCTTGAGAGTTACAAGTTAGCCAGGAAAGACCTAAAGAGAGAGCTAAGAAGAGAAGTCATTGACGGATAAGACTAAAGAAAATCCTAAGGCTTTCTATAGGTATATCAGGAATAAAAGAATGACTCGAGTAAGATTGGGGCCAATCAAGCATAATAGTGGGAAGTTGTGCATGGAGTCTGAGGAGATAGACGAAGCGCTAAATGAATACTTTTTGTCAGTATTTACACTAGAAAAAGTCAATGTTGTCGAGGAGAATACTGAGATACAGGCTGCTAGACTAGACGGGATTGAGGTGCTTAAGGAGGAGATGTTAGCAGTTCTGGAAAATGTAAAAATAGATAAGTCCCCTGGGCTGGATGGGATTTATCCTAGGATTATCTGGGAAGCCAGGAGGAGATTGCCGAGCCTTTGGCTTTGATCTTTATGTTGTCCTTGTCAACAGGAGTATTGCCAGAAGACTGGAGGATAGCAAATGTTGTTGCCTTGTTTAAAACAGGGAGTAGAGACGACCTGGTAATTATAGACCTGTGAGCCTTACTTCAGTTGTGGGTAAAGTGTTGGAAAAGGTTATAAGAGATAGGATTTATAATCATCTAGAGGAGAATAAGTTAATTAGGGATAGTCAACACGGTTTTGTGAAGGGTAAGTCATGCCTCACAAAGCTTTTTGAGAAGGAGACCAAACAGGTGGATGAGGGTAAAGCTGTTGATGTGGTGTATATGGATTTCAGTAAGACGTTTGATAAGGTTCCCCACGGTAGTCTATTGCATAAAATATAGAGGCATAGAAATGAGGGTGATTTAGCGGTTTGGATCCGAAGTTGGCTAGCTGAAAGAAGACAGAGGGTGATGGTTGATGGGAAATGTCCATCCTTGAGTTCAGTTACAAGTGGAGTACCACAAGGATCTGTTTTAGGTCCACTGTTGTTTGTCAATTTATATGTATTACCTGGATGTGGGCATAGAAGGATGGGTTAGTAAATTTGCGGATGACACTAAGGTCTGTAGAGTTGGGGATAGTAACGAAAGAAGTTGGAGGTTACAAAGAGACATAGATAAGCTGCAGAGCTGGGCTGACAGTTGGCAAATGGAGTTTAATGTGGAAAAGTGTAGGGTGATTCACTTTGGAAGGAGCAACAGGAATACAGAGTACTGGGCTAATGGTAAGATTCTTGTTAGTGTTGATGAGCAGAGACATCTCAGTGTCCATACACATAGATCCCTGAAAGTTTCCACCCAGGTTGATAAGGTTGCTAAGAAGGCATATGGTGTGTTAGCTTTTATTGGTAGAGGAATTGAATTTCCGAACCATGAGATCATGCTGCAGCTCTACAAAACTCTGGTGCGGCCACATTTAGGGTATCATGTACAGATCTGGTCACCGCATTATAGGAAGGATGTGAAAGCTTTGGAAAGGGTTCAGAGGAGATTTACTGGGCTGTTGCCTGGTATGGAGGGAAGGTCTTATGAGGAAAGGCTGAGGGACTTGAGGCAATTTTCGTTAGAAGAAGTTTGAGAGGGGACTTAATTGAGACATGTAAGATAATCAGAGGGTTAGATAGGTTGGACAGTGAGAACCTGTTTCTTCGGATGGCGATGGCTAGCACGAGGGAACATAGCTTTAAATTGAGGGGTAATAGAGGACAGATGTCAGAGGTAGTTTCTTTACTCAGAGAGTAGTAGGGGCGAGGAATGCACTGCCTGCAACAGTGGTAAACTTGCCAACTTTAAGGGCAATTAAGTGGTCAATGGCTGATCAGTACGGACGAGAATGGAATAGTGTAGGTTAAACGGGCTTCAAATTGGTTCCAAAAGTCAGCGCAACATTGAGGGTCGAAGGGCCTGTACTGCGCTGTAATGTTCTGTGTTCTATGTACGTAAATACAGTGAAAAGTTTTGTTTTATGAGTAGTACAGGCAGATCACAGCAAATAAGGACATACAGATCATAGGGAGCTCAGACAACAAGGCATATAAGGTTACTGCTGCATAGGAGGTGCACAAAGCAAGATCATCATTTGATTTGAAATTGAGAGGTCTATTCAGCAGTGTAATACAGTGGGGAAGAAGCTGTTCTTGAACCTGTTGGTATGTGTGTTTAAGCTTTTGTATCTTCAGCCTGATGGAAGAGGCTATATCTGGGATTGGAGGCTGATGATGATGGCTGCCTTTCCTCAGCAACAAGAGATGGAGGTGGAGTTAATGAATGGAAGGTTGGCTTGCGTGATGGTCTGGGCTGTGGTTTCTTATGGTACTGGGTAGAGCAGTTGCCATACCAAGCTGTGATGCATCCAGATAGATTGCTTTCTATCTGTTCCATAACCTGAGGAAGAAGAGGCATGGTTGCACCTTTTTGACTGTCGAATCTACGTGGGTGGTCCAGTACAGACTGTTGGTTACCGTCACTTCTAGGAACTTGACACTCTCGACTGTCTCCACCTCAGTTACATTGATGTAGATAAGGTGTGTCCTCTTCCTTTCTTTGTGAAGTTGACGATCAATGCTTTAGTTTTGCTGACATTAGAGAGAGAGATTGTTATCTTTGCACCATGACACCAAGCATTCAACTCTTTCCTGTATTCTATTTTGTCATTGTTTGACATCCAGCCTACAATATTGGTGTCATCAGTGAAATTGTCAGCCGAGTTTGGACAAAATTTGGCCGCACAGTTAAGTGTACAGGGGCTGAGTACACATCCATGTGGGGCGCCGATGTTGAGGATTATCATGCAGGAGGCACTGATTGGTTGCGGTCTGTGGGTCAGGAAGCTGGGGATCCAGTTGCAGAGATCAAAGTCAAGACCAAGGTCATGGAGGTTGGGCATTAGTTTGGTTGGGAGTGTAGTGTTGAAGGCAGAGCTGTAGTTGATAAACAGATGTCCTTGTTATCCAGTTGTTCCAGGATGAGTGTAGGGCTAGGGAAATAGCCTCTCTCATGGACCTTTTATGCCAGTAGGCAAACTGCAATGGATCGAGTTGCTGTCAGCCATGAAAAATGTCTAGAAGCACTTCACGATTGTGGAGGTCAGAACCACTGGGCAGTAGTTGTTCAGGCTCGCTGCATTTGTTTTCTTTGGTACTGGAATGATGGTGGTTATCTTGAAGTAGCTGGGGACTTCAGATTGTATTTGGGAGAAGTTAAAGATGTATGAGAAAACCCCTTCCAGCTGGTCTGCACAGGATCTGAGTGCATGAGTGGGGAGTCCATCTGGGCCAGTCACTCTCCTGGGTCAGTCTGGCCCCTGATGCTCTCATCTGTGGAGTGGGACATGAACCCACAACCTTCAACTGTAATGAAGTGTGCAACATTCCGAGCTCCCGCTAACATGGGGAGCAGGCTGGGAGTTGGGTTATAGTGCAGATGAAAATACAAGAGTGGGGCAGACTATCCAGGACACCTTTCCTGCTGGGGCCAGTTGAAGGGAGGTTTCAAATTGGACTGTCCTGATTTCTGTTATGAGGAATACTGTGACCTGCTTGCAGTTCACTGGAAATGAAGGAGGAGGGGTCAGCAAGAAGATGGTTTGCAATAAAAAGAAGGTATGTTGGAATATTGCGTACAGTTCTGGTCACCACATTACCAGAAGAATATGGATACTTTGGAGAGGATACAGAAGATGTTTACCAGGATGTTGCCTGGTATGGGGCATCATAGCTATGATGAAAGATTGGATAGACTGGGTTTGTTTTCACCTGAATGCAGGACATTGAGGCGTGAACTGATAGAAGTTTATGGCACGGTCAGAGTGGAATGTATGAGGCTTTTACCCAGGGTAGATGGGTTAGTTACTAGGGGATACAGATTCAAGGTGCAGGGGGTGGGGGCGTGGAGCTGGGGAGTTAAAAGAGATGTGCGAGGTTGGTGAGTGCCTGGACTGTGTTGCCAGAGGAGGTGGTCAGGAAAATGCAATAGCAGCATTCAAGAAACACGTGGTCAAATACATTAATAGGGAGGGAATAGAGGGATACAGATCTTTTAAGTGAAGACTGTGTTTTAGTGTGGAAGGGAAAAATGTATTGGTGCAGGCTTGGTGGGCCAAAGGGCCTGTTCCTGTGCTGTGTTGTTCTTTGTTATTTATAGGGTTCATAGAATCATGGAACCATACAGTACAGCAGAAACCCTTCAGCTCATCAAGTCTGTACCTCTAAAGATACACTACAACGTACATTAGTCCCTGAATGTCCCTGACACACAAAGTGCTTATCCAATTACCTTTGAAAGATTATTTTGTGGGTTATCTTTATATCCTCGAATGATCCTTGAGTAACAAGCAGTTTTAGCTGGTCAGAGTAGCATCCTGTTGTTTTCTGTAGCCCAGCCAGGTCTGACTGAACCAGATATGATCTTTTTGTTTTAAATTCATTTTGCGGAATGTGGGCATCGCTGGCTGGGCTCGCATTTATTGCCTGTTTCTAGTTGACCTGGGGAAGGTGGTGGTGAATTGTCTTCTTAAACCATTGCAGTCCACCTGCTGTGGGTTGATCCACAATGCCAGTAGGGAGGGCAGAATGAGAGGTGTTCCTTTGTTAGGTGACGTGGTAGCTCATTGGTTAGCACCAGGGACCCAGGTGCAATTCCATCCTTGGGTGATTGTCTGTGTGGAGTTTGCACATTCTTCTTGTGTCTGCGTGGGTTTCCTCCGGGTACTCAGGTTTCCTCCCACAATCCAAAGGTGTGCACATTACATGGATTAGTCATGGCAATGCAGGTTATAGGGATAGGTTGGGATGCTCTCAATGGGCTGAATGGTCTGCTTCCACACTAGGAATTCTGTGATTTCTGTGATCTGCTGTCTTTGTCCTTCTAAATGGAAGTGGTTGTGGGTTTGGAAGATGCTGTCTGAGGATCTTTGGTGAATTTCTGCATTGAATCTTGTAGATAGTGGCAGTAGTATATACTTAGCGTTTGAGGTGGTAGGAGTGAATGCTTGTGGATGTGGTGCCAATCAAGTGGGCTGCTGTGTCCTGGGTGGTGTCATGCTTCTCGAGTTTTGCTGGGGCTGCCCCCCAATCCAGGCAATATGGTTTGCTATATTCATTCCCTTGAACTATAATAGGAGTAGAGATGAGTGCTGTACTGGGAGGAGGGGAGTAGAATGGACCGGAAGGGAGAGAGAGAGTGACAGAGAGAATTGGTTTTATTGGCCACTGGCAGATTGGCACTGAGGATGAAGGTGCAGTTGAGACATATGTAGCTATGGAAATTTGGCAATGTTGGGTTAGACTAGATGGTTGAGATTTTGCAAAGGAAGTTCTAAGTGAACTCATGGATTACCAAAGACTTACTGGAGGAGACCATTTGCTGTGGATGGGGTGGTAACAGAAAAGTTGGATCAGAGCATGGGAGTATAAATCTGAATGGTAACTGACATTCCAACGTGATCAAAGATGAGCTTCTCTGTCACTGGGGAGCTGAAATGGATTGTCTGGCAGAAAATGATTGAATATGAAACTAAGAGCTTCAGGCAACTCTTCCAGTGATAATTCCACTTCGACTAAATATAGTCACTTTAATATTTCAGTAATGGCAGGGTGATTGGCTCTCTCTCTCTCTCTCTCTCTCTCTCTCTTTCACTATCTCTCTGGAAGTACTGATGGAGCAGAGGCTCATATCAGTGAGAATAGATTATGTTGTGGTTTCAACATGGATTTGAATTTAATAGTGACCCTTCCCAATTTCAGTGTGTGCATTGACAAGCTGCCTGTATCTGATTCGTGCTTTGTCATGACAATTTAAATCTGTACTTTCAGATGTTGCAAGTTGCAAGAACAGAGGTTTGAAACTGAATACAATCCTGGTGTTGTAAACTGTGCAACGGTGAGAGGCAGGAGGTTCCTCACTGTTTAACCTTTTCTGTGTTCCAGGCTAATGATTGCCAAGATGTTCGATCTCCCTTTGTTTCCAAACCTGATTACAGTGACCAAGTTAGTGAGTTACCCCAGTCAGTGACCTTTCAGTGTTTCTGAGCATGTGACTGGTGACATAGTTGCTGATGGCTGGCTGTTTTGAAGACGTTCCTGTTCTTGTATGGTTGTTGACAGGAATCTGACAAAACTGATGCAGCCTGTAGTCACAGGACAGCACGTGGAGGGATGTTTACAGATTAACAGATTACTTACAGATTACTTACAGTGTGGAAACAGGCCCTTCTGTCCAACAAGTCCACACCGACCTGCCGAAGCGCACCCACCCATATGCCCATTCCCCTACATTTACCCCTTACCTAACACTACAGGCAATTTAGCATGGCCAATTCACCTAACCTGCACATTTTTGGACTGTGGGAGGAAACCGGAGCACCCGGAGGAAACCCACGCAGCCATGGGGAGAATGTGCAAACTCCACACAGACAGTCGCCTGAGGTGGGATGGGGTGTGGGATAGATTGGGACAGCACGGGGAGGGATGGGCCGGGACAGCACGGGGAGGGATGGGCCGGGACAGTACGAGGATGGATGGGCCGGGACAGCAACCGGAGCACCCGAAGGAAACCCACGCAGCCATGGGGAGAATGTGCAAACTCCACACAGACAGTCGCCTGAGGTGGGATGGGGTGTGGGATAGGCCGGGACAGCACGGGGAGGGATGGGGTGTGGGATAGACTGGGACAGCACAGGGAGGGATGGGCCGGGACAGCACGGGGAGGGATGGGCCGGGACAGCGCGAGGAGGGGGGGGCCGGGACAGTACGAGGAGGGATGGGCCGGGACAGTACGAGGAGGGATGGGCCGGGACAGTACGAGGAGGGATGGGCCGGGACAGTACGAGGAGGGATGGGCCGGGACAGTACGAGGAGGGGTGGGCCGGGACAGCAAGATCATTGAATCAGTAAAATCTCACAGTGCGAATAACATTTCGAGCAAAAAGTAAAAGAAAGCAAAGCTGATTGGGTGAGATCTGGGAATGCTGAGAGAAGACCTGTATAGCATAGTCTGGGATGAGTGGTCTGTGATTCCTGTGTATCGCAATGGACTGAGTTACGAAGGGACTGGGTTACAAAAGGGGTGGCATTTTTGTGAATTATTCAGAACTCTGTGCAAACCAATTTAAAGTAGCTGTTCAGTTCTGGGATTAGCTTAAATGCACAGTGAGGCTAAAAGGGTTAATTTAGAAATTAGATATTTTGAATCAGGCTGTTCAGAGGTGTTTTGTCACAAGTCTGGAACAGGCGGGACTTTAACATGTACTTCCCTAGAATGTGATCTTGTCTCAAGGTGATTAAGATGTGATGGAATCAAAGGATTTTAGATAATAACTGGATTTGATTGGAGTGAACTGGAGAGAAACTGTTGCCAGAGCAGGGGAGAGTGGTAAATCCTGTGGATTGGAGCTCGGCCACATATAGGGTAATGTGGGGAAGCCCATGTCCATATAAAGAGAAAAGGAGATCTGGAATTCTCTCCTTAACTCCACCCCAGCTGGTTTTGTGACCTTCCTCCTTAGAGGATGGGGAAAACTTTTCATGAGTGGTGGGTGGTCCTTGGTTTAAGCTCAGGGGAGTCAGGAGGCAGATTATTATGGTCTTCTCCAAATAAACACGTTAGAGTGCACTTGACAATAATGCCTAGAAAGTGAGAATAATGCTTTCAACAGGGCTTATGCTTTCAATAATTTGCCGTGAAGTTTGGCTGCACGTATTTCAATGTTAATATTGAAAGCTGATGGTTCTCAAACCTTGTCCTACACACACTGTGCTTTAACACTCATTACAAATACTTTCCTCCTTCAATCCCGTTCTGTCCTTAACACGCTCATTGCTGTAACCTTCTCCAACCTTCCAGCCCCGCCAAGCCTATTGAATCCCTTTTGAATTTACTCCAATGTCACATAACGCTTCTGTTCTGTGAAGCTGTCATCCCAAATTCCACCATCTGACCACTTTTATCTCTGCTTTAAATGTCTGTCAGACCCACCATTTGCTTCCCGAGAAGAACCAAGAACATACAAAATAATTGTGCTGCTTATTCAGTGTTCTGATGCATTTAGGAAAGAATGTATGGATTCAAAGAAGTATTGACTTAAACCCATGTGGGTTCTTGGAGGGAGTTGTTGACAGTTGCTCGAATTGCAGGGAGATGTCAAATGGTGCAGTGTCAGAGGTGATGGTACAGGGGAGACACCATGTATTGGTGGCTCTGCTGTTAGTGAATGGCAGGAGTCTGTTTCCTGATGATGATGGTGGTGAATGAAGTTGCTCTTCACTTCCTTTGACCAACTTAACAGAACACGACTGTGGTCAGATTGACAGTAACAGTCAGTCAGAAAGGGAAATGCCAGACTTCACGGGGGCTGATCCTCTCAATCTCAATGAGTTTGTGTGCTCTTCCTCCTCCCACTGGCTCTGGAGGAAACAGAAATGTTTCTTTGGAGAGAGGCTGATACCTTCAGGCCCTGATGCTTCCTCAGCAGTGGGGAGTTGGTTGGTGGTATTCTCCAGTTGGAGGTCCATCGAGTGGGTTCAGGTCCCCTCCAGAGTTTTGAACATATTTCTGAGGCTGGCAATCTTTGTACCGGTCTGCGCTTGACAGAGTTGCTGTTGGTGATACAAGGCCCTGTCCATCCCCTCAGCTGGTTGCTATTTGAAAATTTCAGGACACATTTTCTCCAGACTAATAATTACCACTCAATTAACAATTCCATGAACTGAAAATGTGTTGCTGGAACAGCGCAGCAGGTCAGGCAGCATCCAGGGAACAGGAGAATCGACGTTTCGGGAAATGTCGATTCTCCTGTTCCTTGGATGCTGCATGACCTGCTGCGCTGTTCCAGCAACACATTTTCAGCTCTGATCTCCAGCATCTGCAGACCTCACTTTCTCCTCGAAGAATTCAATGAACTGGTCATTTAATGTTTTGCTCTTTGTGATAATTTGCTGTGCACAAACTGACAACTGCTAACAAGGTGTAATATCACACAGGACACGGTGTACTCTCTATAGCTTGAATCTGGTTGAATTTTGTAAGCTGCTGGTTTGCCCCGTGGTGGTCTGCTCTGTACTAGACATCACTTGGGCGGCACGGTGGCACAGTGGTTAGCACTGCTGCCTCACAGCGCCGGAGACCTGGGTTCAACAATCCAAAAATGTGCGGGTCAGGTGAATTGGCCATGCTAAATTGCCCGTAGTGTTGGGTAAGGCGTAGATGTAGGGGTATGGGTGGGTTTCGCTTCGGCGGGTCGGTGTGGACTTGTTGGGCCGAAGGGCCTGTTTCCACACTGTAATGTAATCTAATCTAATCTAATTGGTGTCCCACTCTGCAGAACTCTTGCTGCCGCATTTACTGCAGTGGACAATATTAGAGTGGAGAAGGTGCAGGATGCACTGGCCTCTGTTTTCTCTGAGTCCCCCTCTTGGCCAGCTGAGCTCTCCATTTCTCCTAATTTCCTCCAAACCATTTCCAAACAGTTGGCTTCCAGAGGTCATGGCTGTCAGTCCCTGTGGTAGGGATATGGGGGTGAAGGAGGTGGTGACCCTGAGGCCAGTCCCCCATACAGAAGGCTTTTGGCTAAATACCTGCCATCCCTCCTAAGATCAGGCTCGAGCCAGTACTGGTTTAACAATGAATGTGCGCTGATGGAATTATCATGATCCAGGACCCTGTGAGTTAGTGACCTTGTCCTGTCAAGTAAGGCCGCAGATACGTCAGAAGTAGTGAAGGTGAAAGCTGTTTGGTCTTTTGTCCTGCTGAGCGGATACTGTCCAGGTCTCAGCACTGTATAGGAGTGCACTGAGGATACAGGTTTGGTGAACTCTGTGTTGTGTTCTCTGCAGTCAGGTTGCTGTTGTTACACACACTCCCTCAGGTGCAGCAGCTGCAGTGTTTTTTCTCTTGTTGGTTCCCTCACCACCTGCCACAGTCCCAGTCTAGCAGCTATGCTAATTTGGACCCGATCACCTCAATCAGTAGTGCTGCTGCCTCAAAAATTCCCTCAGTTTCCTGGATTAATAGTTTAGTGATAATGGCACTTGGCCATCACCTCTCCCCTACAGGTTGACGTTTTGTGATTCACATAACAAGTCACCCAGATCCCTCAGTACCACCAGATTCTGCAATCTCTTTCTGCATAATTAAGGTAGTATTTTTCTTCCTGACAAAATGGACAAGTTCAAATTTACTCATAGTCCAACTGCCCACTTACTTATTTTCTATATCCCTTTGCCGACTGCATCCTCTTGACAGGTTACTTTCCTGTTCATCTTTGTGTCATTGGCACATTTAGGCTCGTTCATTTGGTGCGTTGTCCAAATCATTGATACGGAATATGAAGAGTTGAGGGGCCTACATTGATCCCTGTGCTACTCCATGATATTAATGAAGAGAAGAATTTACCAAAGAGTGTCACTGCCTGAACCAGACCCTTTTTGACCCGAAGTAACCCTAACTTGGCCATATCCATCATGTTTTGGGAAGAGCATGTAAAGACATAGGAATCAGGAGCAGAGTTGGCTGTAGAGCCTCTTGAACCTGCTCACTCACTCAGTAAGATTGTAGCTGATCTATTTGTTTTAAATTTCACATTTCTATTTATCCTTGGTAATCTTGTGTTGTCCAACAAGAATCAATCTATCTTTGTATTTAAAAATATTCAAAGAATCCAAGCGTGGGAATGTGATGGTTTTAGGGGATTCAGTTGAAAGGGGAATAATTGGTGTTTCTGTGACGACAAGTGAGACCTCAGGATGTATGTTACCTCCCTTGTGCTAGAGTCAAGGATGTTTCAGATCAGCTACAGCACATCCTGAAAGGGGAGGGTGAACAGCCAGTAGGCATGGTATACAATGGTACCAATGACATAGTTTAAAAAAAAGGGATGAAGTCTTAAAAGCAGAACAAAGTGAGTTAGGAAGTAAGTTGTCAAGTAGGAGCTGAAATGTAGTGATCTCGGGATTTCTACCAGCGCCATGTGTTACTCAGAGTAGCAATAGCAGGATATATCAGGTAGACATGTCGCTGGTGTGAGGGGAATGAAGGATTGAGATTCCTAAGGCATTAGGGTCTGACTGGGGGGAAGTGGGTCCAGTACGGATTGGATGCATTACATCTGGGTGTCCTATGGGGAGTATATGTTAGAGTGGTTGGGGAGGGTTTAAACTAAAATGGGAACCTATGCAATGTGTCAGAGGAAGGGGAATCAAGGTTATGAACAAAAAACAAAGTGGGAATAAGAAAGTGACAAGTAGAGAAAGCAAATGCCAAAATCAAACAGGGTGATGTTGAAAAGTAATATGAAGCGGACAAATAATATTAAAAAGACCAGCCTTAAGGTTTTGTGCCTTAATGTATGGAGCAGTTGCTACAAGGTGGATGAATTAATTGTACACACAGATAAAAACAAGTATGATATAGTCAGGATTATGGAGACATGGCTGCAAGGTGACTGGGGATGGGAACTGGGCATCAAGGGATATTCAGTATTTAGAAGGGTGGATAAAAAGGAAAAGGTGGTGCTGGAGTTCTGTTACTGGTTGAAGAGGAAATTGATGCAATAGTGAGGACAGACATGAGCTCCGATGATGTGAAATCTGTATGAGAAACACCAAGGGGCAATAAACGTAAGTAGAGATTATATATAAACCCCAAACTCTTGGAAATGTTGACAAAGACAGTGAATAGGAAATTAGAAGCATGCAACAAAAGAACATCTGTAATCGAGTGACTTTAGTCGGCATATAGATTAGGCAAATGAAATGAGTAACAATCCCACAGAGGAGGAATTCCGGGAGAGTACATGGGATAGTTTTCTGGACTGATACGTGCAGTAACCAACTGGAGAACAGGCCAACTTAGACTGGGACTGTGTAATCAGAAAGGAATAATTGGTAGTCAAGTTGTGTAAAACCCTTTGGATGAGCAACCAGAATGTGATTGAATTCTTCATCACAATGGAGAGGGATAGTGTTGATTCTCAGACTAGGTTCCTGAATCTAAATAGAGAAAACTGTGATGATGTGAGGCACAAGTTGGCTAGGATAAATTAGGGAAAGTTCCTTAAAGGGATGTTGGTGAAAAGGCGATGGCAAACATTCAAAGAGCACATGGGTGAACTGCAACAATTGTTTATTCCTGTCTGACATAAAAGGATAACAGGAAAGGTGACGAAACCATGGATTACAAGGGAGATTAGAGATTATATTAGATTCAAGGAAGAGGCACACAACACAGTTGAGGAGTGGGAGCTGTTTAGAATTCTGCAAAGAAAAGAAATGGATTGATTAAGAAAGGGAAAGTAGAATATGAGAGTAAGCTCGTGAGGATCATAAAAACTGTCTGTAAAAGTTTCTCTAGGTAAGTGAAGAGAAAAAGATTAATGAAGACAAATGTAGGTCCTTTACAGGCCAAAACAGGGGAATTTATAATGGGGAACAAGGAAATAGCTGACCAACTAAATACTTACTTTGGTTTGGCATTCGCAAATAACATACCAGAAATGTTTAGGAACACTGAGTGTAGTGAGAGGGAGGAATTGAAATAAATCAGTATGAGTAGAGACATGGTGTTGGGGAAATTGATGGGATTGAAAGCTGATAAATGGGATCATAGTCTGAGAATTAGGGCCAGACTGTTCAGGAGAGATACATCGCTAGGAAAGCAATATATTTTTATGCAGAGGATGGACTTGGGGGAAAGAGGGAGAGAGTAAAAGATAGGTGAAGATTGAGCCCAAACAAAGAGAAAAACAGTTGGACAGACAAAGGAGTGATTATAGTGACCATCAGTTCTGATTTCTCTCCACCGATGTTACCAGACCTGATGAAATGTTTCAGTAGTTTCTGTTTTACAGATTCCTAGCATCTTCAGTTCTTTTGGACGCTTGGAGGAATAAATGGGCCTTTTTCTGAAAGGCAGACAGTGACTAGTGGGGTACTGCAGGGAACAATTCTCGGCCCCAGCTATTCACAGGATGATAGAACTAAATGTAATATCTCCATGATTGCAGATGAAATAAAACTGGGTGGGTGGTTGAGCTGTGAGGAGGATGCAGGGGTGATTTGGACAAGTGGAGTTAGTGGGCAAATACATGACAGATGAAGAAAAATGTGATAAATGTGAGGTTCTCCAGTTTATGAGCAACAACAGGAAGGCAGATTATTATCTGGATAGTGATAAATTGAGAGAGGAGAATGTACAACAAGACCTGGGTGGTCTTGTACACCAGTCATTAACGTTAAACATGCAAATAGAGCAGGCAGAAAGGAGGCAAATGGCATGTTGGCCTTCATAGCGAGAGGATTAGAGTTATGTAGGAAAAGCAGGAACAGATAATTTAGTTGAATGATAAGCCACAATCACAATGAATGGCAGAGAAGGTGCAAACAGCCAAATAGTTCCTGCTTCTCTTTTCTATATTTTTAATGAAACATCCTTTCCTCATCCACCTTGTCAAGATCATAGAACATAGAAATGGCCCTTTGGCCCACGATGTTGTGCCAAATATGATGCCAAATGAAACTAATCATGTCTGCCTGCCCTTGGGCCATATCTCCCCATTCTTTACATATTCAAAGTTTGTGAGAAGATTTGTAGCTTGGGTACACGTTGTTGTGGTTCTGTTCGCCGAGCTGGGAATTTGTGTTGCAGACGTTTCGTCCCCTGTCTAGGTGACATCCTCAGTGCTTGGGAGCCTCCTGTGAAGCGCTTCTGTGATATTTCCTCCAGCATTTGTAGTGGTTTGTCTCTGCCACTTCCGGTTGTCAGTTCTAGCTGTTCGCTGTAGTGGCCGGTACATAGGGTCCAGATCGATGTGTTTGTTGATAGAATCTGTGGATGAGTGCCATGCCTCTAGGAATTCCCTGGCTGTTCTCTGTTTGGCTTGTCCTATAATAGTAGTTGAACTCATGTTGCTTGTCATCTGCATGTGTGGCTACTAAGGATAGCTGGTCGTGTCGTTTCATGGCTAGTTGGTTTTCATGGATATGTCTTCCTGTTTGTCCTATGTAGTGTTTTGTGCAGTCCTTGCATGGGAATTTGTACACTACTTTGGTTTTGCTCATGCTGGGTATCGGGTCCTTTGTCCTGGTGAGATGTTGTCTGAGAGTGGCTGTTGGTTTGTGTGCTGTTATGAGTCCTAGTGGTCGCAGTAGTCTGGCTGTCAGTTCTGAAATGTTCAAACACTGTTCAAAAGGGCCAAAACACACTGCAGCACACCTGAACTGCAAAAAGAGGAAGAAGAACACCTCTATAATGTATTCGCCAAAAACCGATACCCCTGCAATTTCATCAACAGATGCCTAAGGGAAAGACAATGGAATGAGGACATGCCACAACCCAAAGGACTAGCCACGTTACCATACATCAGGAGCATTTCCGAACTGACAGCCAGACTACTGCGACTGCTAGGACTTATAACAGCACACAAACCAACAGCCACTCTCAGACAACAACTCACCAGGACAAAGGACCCGATACCCAGCATGAGCAAAACCAACATAGTATACAAAATCCCATGCAAGGACTGCACAAAACACTATATAGGACAAACAGGAAGACAGCTAACAATCCGCATCCGCGAACATCAACTAGCCACGAAACGACACGACCAGCTATCCCTTGAGGATGTCACCTAGACAGGGGACGAAACTTCTGCAACACAAATTCCCAGCTCGGCGAACAGAACCACAACAACATTCTTTACATATTCATGTGCTTCTCAAAAAGTCCCTTAAATGCCCTTATTCTATCTGCCTCAACCACCACCCTGGAATCCAATCCAGGTCCATGACACACTGAAGGCAGTAGTGCTGCCCTATTCATTCAACCATCAAAATATCATTTTCTATAGTAAATCGCAGAAAAGTTTGATTCTGTTTCTTAAGCAATTGCCTGTAGGTTTATAGAATATAAAACATTACAGTACAGTACAAGCACTTTGGCCCTTGATGTTGTGCCACCCAATGAAACAAATCTGAAGCCCATCTCATCTACACTATTCCATTCTCGTCCATATGCCTATGTGATGATCATTTAAATACCCTTAAAGCTGGCGAGTCTACTAATGTTGCAGGCAGGGCATTCCATGTCCCTACTACTCTCTGAGTAAAGAAACTACCTCTGACATCTGTCCTATATCTATCACCCCTCAATTTAAAGTTATGCAGCTTGTGCTATCCATCACCATCCTAGGAAAAAGACTCTCACTATCCACCCGATCTAACCCTCTCTGATTATCTTAAATGTCTCAATTAAATCACCGCTTAATCTTCTTCTCTCTGCCTGAAGTCCCTCAACCTTTCCTTGTAAGACCTTCTCTCCATAGCAGGCAACATTCTAGTAAATCTCCTCTGAACCATTTCGAATGTTTCCGCATCCTTGCTTTAATGCATTGACCAGAACTATACGCAATTCTCCAAGTGCAGCCGCACCAGAGTTTTGTACAGCTGCAGCGTGAAATTGGTGGTTTCTGGCTGATTCTAACTCAAAGGCATTAAGAACAGCAGTTTCTATTGTACCAGAATCCCTAGACTGTGTGATTTGAAAAGGGACAAGTGTATTGTTGCGAGTTGAGGGTCACGGAGAGGGGCAGACAGGAAGGTTGGTCCAAGACCAGGGTACCAATTATCTCTCTGAGTGGAGATGGGCTGAATGGCCTAATTCTGCACCGAAATTCGATGTTCCTCAAAAGAGATTTGCATTCTCTCCTGAAGAAATCATAGGGGACACAAAACATTAACTCTGTTGTTCTCTCCACAGATGCTGAGCTTCTCCAGCATTTTTTAATTCAGATTTCCAGTATCTGCATTCCCAGAATCTGATTGAATAATGACACAAGCTTTTACATTTTAAGACTTTATTTTCACAAGCAAATTCAAATCAATCTTAACTAAACAATATTTTGTGGAGACCTAATATACTGAACTAGAGGAGAGCTGTCTACATTTGTTAACACAACTGAAAACTCACACCCTGTTTATACATTACACAGGACCCTTAGAATCTTTACAGAAATCAGTGCAAAGTCACTTCCCACTTTCAGCAGGTTCATTTCATTGAGCAATAATGTCCCCAGTTCATCAAATGCCATTTCCCTCAGTCGATCAGAAAATTGACTCCCAGCAGTAAGATCTGCTCTGACCAGGTCTGGTTGAATCTTCTAATGTCCTTTAAATTTTCACAAATCCCTGTCTCCCCATCCTGAACACCACCCCCTCACCCCGAACACCGCCCCAACCCCATACAACACCACCCCCTCTCCCCGAACACTTCCCCCAACCCCGTGCAACACCACCCCCTCACCCGAATACCGCCCCCAACCCTGTGCAACACCACCCCTTGCCCTGAACACTGCCAGCCTGCCTTCCCCCGCCCCGTCCTTTTGCAACACCACCCTCCTGTCAGCCCCCCAACCCCGTACACACCCGCCCCTTCTCCAGGGCAGCTGGGCTGAACCCCAATAACAAAACTGCTGCAGTTACCTTTGTGGGGTAAGTCTCCAATTCTCGCACGTGCGCATACACACACGACTTTTTATTGCAACTTTTTGACAGGTTCCACCTTTGCCCTGTACAGGACAATTTCGGATTGATTATCTGGGAAAGCAGGGGTGTTTAAGGTACACCCCTGTGTAGATCCCCAGGGAAAGTGTGGGGAGAGAGAGAGGGCGGGCAGTCAGTCATTTGGAGACAGTGCCTGTTTAATCACTGTAAACAAAAGATACAATCACTGCTGGAAACACAGTCTTTGTAATGTTTTTATTGGGACCTCGAGATCTCCTTCGGATAATCGAGGTTCCCCTGTAATTGGCACCTTGCTCTCTGTACAACTTGACCTGAGCCTCTGATCCATGGCAACCAGGACTCCTGGCCTTATTGCAGACAGAATGAGTGGGAGGTGACATGTCTCTTTATATAGCTGCCTTTACCTTGAATTAAAGATGATATTTGAAACGTAATGTTTTATAAAGCAGGCTTTATAAACAATTGAATTTTAAGCAACCTATTTGGTGAGCAGCCAACTAGAGGTGTCATTCACTCTTTAGAAAGTGGAAATGTTTATTTGCCAATTGACTCATCCTGAAACAATTCCAAGTAAATGCACAGCCCAGTACTCTTGGCCTGTTCAAGATATGACATCTGAAACTTTGCTGAGGTAATGGAATTCATCCTGCGCTCTCCATACATTTAAAAAAGGTCAAGGCAATCTGAGCCATTTCTGGCACATTGATCTTACTGAGTTTAAAAATCACACAACACCAGGTTATAGTCCAACAGGTTTATTTGGAAGCACTAGCTTTTGAAGCACTGCTTCTTCATCAGGTGGTTATGCAGGTGGATGAAGGAGCGTCGCTCCGAAAGCTAGTGCTTCCAATTAAACCTGTTGGACTATAACCTGATGATGTGTGATTTTTAACGTTGTACACCCCAGTCCAACTCCGGCATCTCCAAATCATGAGCTTACTGAAATAGTATTCCATGGAATAAAAACAGGAAAATACTTTGGCAATATTTGTTTTTTACCAATTTTGTAACTGTGTCAAGTATTGACTCAGAATAAAACTATTTTGGGATAGTTTTGGCCAAGCCATCTGTTTGGAATGATGTATTTTACTAGTAAATACATGCCTTGCTTTGAATAAAGTGAGATTTAGTTGTTATTTTCTTGTGTTTTTTTTTACAGAGCTTGGATGTGGTTGGCAGGATCCTGATGCAGTTAACTCGAGAGGTTTTTTTGTCACTAATTAGAGGTGATTGAGCCTGTGTTTTGAATCATGTCAGGATCGAATCAGTCTGTAACACAGAGCAGACTGCGTGCGGAGCAAAGATTCCCCACTCACAGTCTGCCGCTTGCACTTCATTTACCCAGGCCACACACGGTAAGGAGTGCCACTGTTACATTACCATCGTCGTTTCATTACTAGCCTTTGGGTAACAGCAACTTCTGCAAGTTGGAAACCATTGGTATGTTGAGTTATAATTTTGGTTCATGTCCATTATCGGAGTGAAGTAGCTGAGAAAATCTTCCAGTTCCAATGAAGAGTCATACCAGATTTGAATCATTAACTCTGTTTGCTGCCAGACATACTGATTTTCTCCAGCATTTTCAGTTTTTATCTGAGAAAGATGTCTATACCATGAAAAAATGTTGTAGTTTGATTGAACTCAATCTGAAATATTCTGTTGGACATGAAGTTACGATTAAACTGAGAACATTAGTTATTTGTCATTACTTTCAAAGTCTTTGAACTTGTAACTGTTTTATTTTAAAAATGTAAATTATTGTATATACCTCAACAAGAGAGGCTGTTGTAGCCTTTTATCTTCTACTCATCAAGACCAACTCCAGAATGTCACATTTCAAACGATCACAATTTAACCTTCAAGAGGAAAAGGTCCTGATTGTTTGTCAAAGAATTGCTGTGGACTCCCGAAACTGGGTAATTAAAAAAAAATCCTTTAGTTTGCAGAGAATGGGTCTCTGAGTGTGAACATGTGTCACCGCTGACAAGAACAAATACGCAACATTATGAGCTGAACTGATTATCTTATCAATGTTGAGAGAGTGTTGCTGGAAAAGCACAGTAGGTCAGGCAGCATCCAAGGAGCAGGAAAATCAACGTTTTGGGCAGGAGGCCTTCAGGAAACGTCGATTTTCCTGCTCCTCGGATGCTGCCTGACCTGTGCTTTTCCCGCTACACACTCTCAACTCTGATCTCCAGCATCTGCAGACCTCACTGTCTCCTATCTTATCAGTGTGTCTATGAGCACACTTGAGATTGTTCAGCTAGTGCTGCTCAATTGCAGTCATACCTTATAGTAAGCATTTTGTTTTGTGTTTTTAGTTAAAACAGATTGGCTGAATATAGCCTGTACTTAGCCTATCAATTGAGAGAGCGTGCTATTTGATTCAATCATTGGGACATATGGCTTATGGAGCTGAAACTGAAATTAATCCATGCTGTTGTTGTATTGTGTGTTGAATAGAATGCATTTTTTGCACTGAGAGCACCATCCTGCTGTTGAAGAATGCTAATCAATGTAGCCATTGAGTAGAAGCAGAGTAAAATAGCTTGCTTAGCCTACTGTTTATATTGTTGAGATTCCTTGTCTTTCCAAGTTAATTTGAGATAGATTGGTACTTTACAAGTTCAAAATGGTGGCCATTGGCTCATTTGCAAATTTGGAAAAACCAATACAGAACATATTACTGTTAAATGTGATTCTGCACTTGGGCAGCACGAGTTGAATAGTCTCGTGTGTACAAATAGTCGTACCTAAAACTGAGGTGTTAGCTTGATGAAGCTACAACACAGAGCAACAGGGCAATTTGTTAACCAGAGGCAGCAGCATGCAATTTGATAGAGCACAGTAGACCTACAACTAAAGGATCCTGCCAGGATGATGGGGTTAATTAAACAACTCACTGGTGGAAAGGCTCAACAAATACTCAATTCCTCAGTGATAAGGAGCCCAGCACTTCTGTGTTTTAAAAAAAATGCCTGAAGCATGACTCCGGTCCTCAACTGGAAGGTGCCAAGTGGATGATCCCCACTGGCCTCCTCCAATGTTCTCAGCATTACAGATACCAGCCTTCAACCAATTTGATTCATTTCACATGATATCAAGAAGCAGCTGACTGTACTGGACTGTGCAGAGTTTGTATTATGTCTGAATACTCCACAGTCAACATCCTGGGGGTTGCTGTTGATCAGAAATTGAACTAGACACACCAGATAAACACAGTGGCAATCAGACCTGGTCGGAGGCTAGGAGTACTGGGTGAGTATGACTCCCCAAAGCCTGTCACGAGTCAGGACTGCGATGGAATGCTCCCCACTTGCCTGGATGAATCCAGCTCCAATGACACTCAAGGAGCTTGACACCATCCAGGCCAAAGCAGCCCATTTGATTAGCACCACATCCACAAACATCCATTCCCTCCACCATCCATCAGAAGCAGCAGCGGGTGCTATCTATCAGATGCACTGTAGAAATTCACCAAAGATCCTTAAAATGCACCTTCCAAACCCGCGACCACTTCTGTCGAGAAGGTCAAGGGCAGCAGATACGTGGGAACACCACCCACTGGAAGTTCCCTTCCATCCTGACTTGGAAATATATCGCTGTTCCTTCACCATTGCTGGGTCAAAATCCTGAAGCTCCCTCCCTCAGGGCATTACGGGTCAACCTACGACACATGGGCTACTGCAGTTCAAGAAGGCAACTATCCCATTTTGGAGGGCAAGTAGGGGTGGGCAGTAAATGCTGCCCCAGCTAGGAACACCCATGTCTGATAAAAGAATTAAACAGACGTTCTAACATTTTGTCTTGGAATTGTGTTCAGCATCACATTGTCATCAATTTGAGCCACAAGAGACAATTAACCTCAGACCCTGTCATGATGCAGCTTGTAATTCCAGGTGAGGCTCAGTCAGTTCACTTGGCTAGACCTGGCATGCGATACCAACAGTGTAGGTTCAGTTCCCCCATTGGCTGAGGATACCCTGAAGAACTGTCTTTTTCATACTCTCCCATTGCCTGGCACGCGGTGACCCTCCGCTTAAACAACTAGCAGTCATCTCACTCTAACAGCAGCCCTACGGTCCAGTAATACTATGGTAACCTTACTTTGGTTCTTCGTACTCTGTCACTAAAAAATGTTTGTGAAGTTAAAACAAGTGCAAGTAATAAAATAAAATTTTCTTTTCCAGGATATCCGAGTTTCTGAGTTTCCCAGTCATTCCAGGGATTATGGATCCATTTTATCAGCTGGAAATCTAACCCATCATCTTCGTCGGAGACCTTCCTTACTGTCAGAATTCCAGCCAGGAGCTGACCGGTGAGGGCTTTAACTTGCAATCAGAGTTTTAGCTTTTCACATTGTTTCCACAAACCAGTCCATATAACCTCAGCTACTCGCTATGTTGAGGTTTCGTTAACCTCAGTATCATCAATGAGCTGTCTCAACCTTTCATTTCGAAATGTTGACAGGTCGCATGCAGTCAGGAGCGGCGTTTTCTAATAATCTGCTGTCCGTTTGCTGCCCTCAGGCCGTCCGCTTGCTGTCCTCCGGCCATGTCCTCTCTCTCTCTCACCCCTCCCCACCCGGCCATGTCCTCTCTCTCTTCCAGCCGTCCGCTCTCTCCCCCCCCGCCCATGTCCTCTCCCCCCCCCCCCCCCGCCGTGCGCTCTCTCTCCTCCGGCCGTGCGCTCTCTCTCCTCCGGCCGTGCGCTCTCTCTCCTCCGGCCGTGCGCTCTCTCTCCTCCGGCCGTGCGCTCTCTCTCCTCCGGCCGTGCGCTCTCTCTCCTCCGGCCGTGCGCTCTCTCTCCTCCGGCCGTGCGCTCTCTCTCCTCCGGCCGTGCGCTCTCTCTCCTCCGGCCGTGCGCTCTCTCTCCTCCGGCCGTGCGCTCTCTCTCCTCCGGCCGTGCGCTCTCTCTCCTCCGGCCGTGCGCTCTCTCTCCTCCGGCCGTGCGCTCTCTCTCCTCCGGCCGTGCGCTCTCTCTCCTCCGGCCGTGCGCTCTCTCTCCTCCGGCCGTGCGCTCTCTCTCCTCCGGCCGTGCGCTCTCTCTCCTCCGGCCGTGCGCTCTCTCTCCTCCGGCCGTGCGCTCTCTCTCCTCCGGCCGTGCGCTCTCTCTCCTCCGGCCGTGCGCTCTCTCTCCTCCGGCCGTGCGCTCTCTCTCCTCCGGCCGTGCGCTCTCTCTCCTCCGGCCGTGCGCTCTCTCTCCTCCGGCCGTGCGCTCTCTCTCCTCCGGCCGTGCGCTCTCTCTCCTCCGGCCGTGCGCTCTCTCTCCTCCGGCCGTGCGCTCTCTCTCCTCCGGCCGTGCGCTCTCTCTCCTCCGGCCGTGCGCTCTCTCTCCTCCGGCCGTGCGCTCTCTCTCCTCCGGCCGTGCGCTCTCTCTCCTCCGGCCGTGCGCTCTCTCTCCTCCGGCCGTGCGCTCTCTCTCCTCCGGCCGTGCGCTCTCTCTCCTCCGGCCGTGCGCTCTCTCTCCTCCGGCCGTGCGCTCTCTCTCCTCCGGCCGTGCGCTCTCTCTCCTCCGGCCGTGCGCTCTCTCTCCTCCGGCCGTGCGCTCTCTCTCCTCCGGCCGTGCGCTCTCTCTCCTCCGGCCGTGCGCTCTCTCTCCTCCGGCCGTGCGCTCTCTCTCCTCCGGCCGTGCGCTCTCTCTCCTCCGGCCGTGCGCTCTCTCTCCTCCGGCCGTGCGCTCTCTCTCCTCCGGCCGTGCGCTCTCTCTCCTCCGGCCGTGCGCTCTCTCTCCTCCGGCCGTGCGCTCTCTCTCCTCCGGCCGTGCGCTCTCTCTCCTCCGGCCGTGCGCTCTCTCTCCTCCGGCCGTGCGCTCTCTCTCCTCCGGCCGTGCGCTCTCTCTCCTCCGGCCGTGCGCTCTCTCTCCTCCGGCCGTGCGCTCTCTCTCCTCCGGCCGTGCGCTCTCTCTCCTCCGGCCGTGCGCTCTCTCTCCTCCGGCCGTGCGCTCTCTCTCCTCCGGCCGTGCGCTCTCTCTCCTCCGGCCGTGCGCTCTCTCTCCTCCGGCCGTGCGCTCTCTCTCCTCCGGCCGTGCGCTCTCTCTCCTCCGGCCGTGCGCTCTCTCTCCTCCGGCCGTGCGCTCTCTCTCCTCCGGCCGTGCGCTCTCTCTCCTCCGGCCGTGCGCTCTCTCTCCTCCGGCCGTGCGCTCTCTCTCCTCCGGCCGTGCGCTCTCTCTCCTCCGGCCGTGCGCTCTCTCTCCTCCGGCCGTGCGCTCTCTCTCCTCCGGCCGTGCGCTCTCTCTCCTCCGGCCGTGCGCTCTCTCTCCTCCGGCCGTGCGCTCTCTCTCCTCCGGCCGTGCGCTCTCTCTCCTCCGGCCGTGCGCTCTCTCTCCTCCGGCCGTGCGCTCTCTCTCCTCCGGCCGTGCGCTCTCTCTCCTCCGGCCGTGCGCTCTCTCTCCTCCGGCCGTGCGCTCTCTCTCCTCCGGCCGTGCGCTCTCTCTCCTCCGGCCGTGCGCTCTCTCTCCTCCGGCCGTGCGCTCTCTCTCCTCCGGCCGTGCGCTCTCTCTCCTCCGGCCGTGCGCTCTCTCTCCTCCGGCCGTGCGCTCTCTCTCCTCCGGCCGTGCGCTCTCTCTCCTCCGGCCGTGCGCTCTCTCTCCTCCGGCCGTGCGCTCTCTCTCCTCCGGCCGTGCGCTCTCTCTCCTCCGGCCGTGCGCTCTCTCTCCTCCGGCCGTGCGCTCTCTCTCCTCCGGCCGTGCGCTCTCTCTCCTCCGGCCGTGCGCTCTCTCTCCTCCGGCCGTGCGCTCTCTCTCCTCCGGCCGTGCGCTCTCTCTCCTCCGGCCGTGCGCTCTCTCTCCTCCGGCCGTGCGCTCTCTCTCCTCCGGCCGTGCGCTCTCTCTCCTCCGGCCGTGCGCTCTCTCTCCTCCGGCCGTGCGCTCTCTCTCCTCCGGCCGTGCGCTCTCTCTCCTCCGGCCGTGCGCTCTCTCTCCTCCGGCCGTGCGCTCTCTCTCCTCCGGCCGTGCGCTCTCTCTCCTCCGGCCGTGCGCTCTCTCTCCTCCGGCCGTGCGCTCTCTCTCCTCCGGCCGTGCGCTCTCTCTCCTCCGGCCGTGCGCTCTCTCTCCTCCGGCCGTGCGCTCTCTCTCCTCCGGCCGTGCGCTCTCTCTCCTCCGGCCGTGCGCTCTCTCTCCTCCGGCCGTGCGCTCTCTCTCCTCCGGCCGTGCGCTCTCTCTCCTCCGGCCGTGCGCTCTCTCTCCTCCGGCCGTGCGCTCTCTCTCCTCCGGCCGTGCGCTCTCTCTCCTCCGGCCGTGCGCTCTCTCTCCTCCGGCCGTGCGCTCTCTCTCCTCCGGCCGTGCGCTCTCTCTCCTCCGGCCGTGCGCTCTCTCTCCTCCGGCCGTGCGCTCTCTCTCCTCCGGCCGTGCGCTCTCTCTCCTCCGGCCGTGCGCTCTCTCTCCTCCGGCCGTGCGCTCTCTCTCCTCCGGCCGTGCGCTCTCTCTCCTCCGGCCGTGCGCTCTCTCTCCTCCGGCCGTGCGCTCTCTCTCCTCCGGCCGTGCGCTCTCTCTCCTCCGGCCGTGCGCTCTCTCTCCTCCGGCCGTGCGCTCTCTCTCCTCCGGCCGTGCGCTCTCTCTCCTCCGGCCGTGCGCTCTCTCTCCTCCGGCCGTGCGCTCTCTCTCCTCCGGCCGTGCGCTCTCTCTCCTCCGGCCGTGCGCTCTCTCTCCTCCGGCCGTGCGCTCTCTCTCCTCCGGCCGTGCGCTCTCTCTCCTCCGGCCGTGCGCTCTCTCTCCTCCGGCCGTGCGCTCTCTCTCCTCCGGCCGTGCGCTCTCTCTCCTCCGGCCGTGCGCTCTCTCTCCTCCGGCCGTGCGCTCTCTCTCCTCCGGCCGTGCGCTCTCTCTCCTCCGGCCGTGCGCTCTCTCTCCTCCGGCCGTGCGCTCTCTCTCCTCCGGCCGTGCGCTCTCTCTCCTCCGGCCGTGTGCTCGCTCTCTACCCGGCCGTGCACTCTCTCTCCTCCGGCCGTGCAATCTCGCTCTCCTCCGGCCGTGTGCTGTCTCTCCTCCGGCCATGTGCTCTCTCTCCACCCGGCCGTGCTCTCGCTCTCCTCCGGCCGTATGCTCTCCCTCTCCTCTGGCCGTGTGTTCGCTCTCCTCCGGCCGTGCGCTCTCCCTCTCCTCCGCCCGTGCGCTCTCCCTCTCCTCCGGACGTGTGTTCTCCCTCTCCTCCGGCCGTGTGCTCTCTCTCCTCCGGCCGTGCGCTCTCTCCTCCGGCCGTGCGCTCTCTGTCCTCCGGCCGTGCGCTCCCTCTCCTCCGGCCGTGCGCTCTCCCTCTCCTCCGGCCGTGCGCTCTCCCTCTCCTCTGGCCGTGCGCTCTCCCTGTCCTCCGGCCGTGCGCTCCCCCTCTCCTCCGGCCGTGCGCTCTCCTTCTCCTCTGGCCGTGTGCTCTCCCTGTCCTCCGGCCGTGCGCTCTCCTTCTCCTCTGGCCGTGCGCTCTCCCTGTCCTCCGGCCGTGCGCTCCCCCTCTCCTCCGGCCGTGCGCTCTCTCTCTTCCGGCCGTGCGCTCCCTCTCATCCGGCCGTGCGCTCTCCCTCTCCTCCGGCCGCGTGCTCTCCCTCTCCCCTGGCCGTGCGCTCGCTCTCCTTCTGCTGTGCACTCTCTTGCGCTCTCTCTCCTTCAGCCGTGCGCTCTCCCTCTCCTTCGGCCGTGCGCTCTCTCTCCTTCGGCCGTGCGCTCTCTCTCCACCAGCCGTGTGCTCGCTCTCCACCAGCCGTGCGCTCTCTCTCTCCTCCGGCCGTGCGCTCTCCCTCTCCTCCGGCCGTGCGCTCTCTCTCCTCTGGCCGTGCGCTCTCTCTCACCTCCGGCCGTGCGCTCTCCCTCTCTCCGGCCGTGCGCTCTCTCTCCTTCGGCCGTGCGCTCGCTCTCCACCAGCCGTGCGCTCGCTCTCCACCAGCCGTGCGCTCTGTCTCACCTCCGGCCGTGCGCTCTCCCTCTCCTCCGGCCATGCGCTCTCCCTCTCCTCCGGACGTGCGATCTCCCTCTCCTCCGGACTTTTTTCCCCCCTCTCCTCCGGCCGTGCGCTCTCTCTCCTCCGGCCATGCACTATCTCTCCTCCGGCCATGCACTATCTCTCCTCCGGCCGTGTGCTCTCTCTCCTCCGGCCGTGTGCTCTCTCTCCTCCGGCCATGCACTATCTCTCCTCCGGCCATGCACTATCTCTCCTCCGGCCGTGCGCTCTCTCTCCTCCGGCCATGCACTATCTCTCCCGGCCGTGCGCTCTCCCTCTCCTCCGCCGGTGCGCTCTCTCTCCTCCGACCGTGCGCTCTCCCTCTCCTCCGGCCGCGTGCTCTCCCTCTCCCCTGGCCGTGTGCTCTCTCTCCTCCTGCCGTGCGCTCTCTCTCCTCCGGCCGTGCGCTCTCCCTCTCCTCCGGCCGTGTGCTCGCTCTCCTCCGGCCGTGCACTCTCTCCTTCAGCCGTGCGCTCTCCCTCTCCTCCGGCCGTGCGCTCTCCCTCTCGTCCGGCCGTGCGCTCTCTCTCCTTCGGCCGTGCGCTCGCTCTCCACCAGCCGTGTGCTCGCTCTCCACCAGCCGTGCGCTCTCTCTCTCCTCCGGCCATGCGCTCTCCCTCTCCTCCGGCCGTGCGCTCTCTCTCCTCTGGCCGTGCGCTCTCTCTCACCTCCGGCCGTGCGCTCTCCCTCTCTCCGGCCATGCGCTCTCTCTCCTTCGGCCGTGCGCTCGCTCTCCACCGGCCCTGCGCTCGCTCTCCACCAGCCGTGCGCTCGCTCTCCACCAGCCGTGCGCTCGCTCTCCACCAGCCGTGCGCTCTGTCTCACCTCCGGCCGTGCGTTCTCCCTCTCCTCCGGACGTGCGATCTCCCTCTCCTCCGGACTTTTTTTCCCCCTCTCCTCCGGCCGTGCGCTCTCTCTCCTCCGGCCGTGCGCTCTCTCTCCTCCGGCCATGCACTATCTCTCCTCCGGCCGTGCGCTCACTCTCCTCCGGCCGTGCGCTCCCTCTCGTCCGGCCGTGCACTCACTCTCGTCCGGCCGTGCGCTCTCCCTCACCTCCGGCCGTGCGCTCTCCCTCTCCTCCGGTCGTGCGCTCTCCCTCTCCTCCGGACGTGCGCTCTCTCTCCTCCGGCCGTGCGCTCTCTCTCCCCCGGCCGTGCGCCCTCTCTCCTCCTGCCGTGCGCCCTCTCTCGTCCGGCTGTGCGCCCTCTCTCCTCCGACCGTGTGCTCTCCCTCTCCTACAGCCGCGCGCTCTCCCTCTCCTCAGGCCGTGCGCTCTCCCTCTCCTCGGGCGTGTGTTCTCCCTCTCCTCCAACCGTGCGCTCTCTCTCTCCTCCGGCCGTGCGCCCTCTCTCCTCCGGCCGTGCGCTCTCCCTCTTCTCTGCCCGTGCGCTCCCCCTCTCCTCCGGCCATGCGCTCTCCCTCTCATCCGCCCGTGCGCTCTCCTCCGGCCATGTGCTCTCTTCCTCCGGCCGTGTGCTCTCTCTCTCCTCCGGCCATGCGCTCGCTCTCCTTCTGCCGTGCGCTCTCTCTCACCTCCGGCCGTGCGCTCTGTCTCACCTCCGGCCCTGCGCTCTCCCTCTCCTCCGGCCGTGCGATCTCCCTCTCCTCCGGCCGTGCGATCTCCCTCTCGTCCGGCCATGCGCTCTCCCTCTCCTCCGGCCGTGCGCTCTCTCTCCTCCGGCCATGCGCTCTCTCTCCTCCGGCCGTGCGCTCTCCCTCTCCCCTGGCTGTGCGCTCTCTCTCCTCCGGCCGTGTGGTCTCCCGCTCCTCCGGCCGTGTTCTCCCTCTCCTCCAGACGTGTGTTCTCCCTCTTCCACGGCCGTGCGCTCTCTCTCCTCCGGCTGTGCGCTCTCTCTCCTCCGGCCGTGCGCTCTCTCTCCTCCGGCCGTGTGCTCTCCCTCTCGTCCGGCCATGCGCTCTCCCTCTCCTCCGGCCGTGCGCTCTCTCTCCTCCTGCCGTGCGCTCTCTCTCCTCCTGCCGTGCGCTCTCCCTCTCCTCTGGCCGTGTGCTCTCCCTCTCGTCCGGCCATGCGCTCTCCCTCTCCTCCGGCCGTGCGCTCTCTCTCCTCTGGCCATGCGCTCTCTCTCCTCCGGCCGTGCGCT
>NC_057734.1:609718-609899 GCF_004010195.1 Chiloscyllium plagiosum | reverse complement strand
CCAGCCGTGCGCTCTCTCCTCCGGCCGTGTGCTCTCTCTCCTCCGGCCTTGCGCTCTCTTTCTCCTCCGGCCATGCGCTGGCTCTCCTCCGGCCGTGCGCTCGCTCTCCTCCGGCCATGTGCTCTCTCTCCTCCGGCCGTGCGCTCTCTTTCTCCTCCGGCCATGCGCTCGCTCTCCTCTG
>NC_057734.1:601487-609230 GCF_004010195.1 Chiloscyllium plagiosum | reverse complement strand
GATCTCTCTCTCCTCCGGCCGTGTGCTCTCTCTCCTCCAGCCGTGCGCTCTCTCCTCTGGCCGTGTGCTCTCTCTCCTCCGGCCTTGCGCTCTCTTTCTCCTCCGGCCATGCGCTGGCTCTCCTCCGGCCGTGCGCTCGCTCTCCTCCGGCCGTGCGCTCGCTCTCCTCCGGCCGTGCGCTCGCTCTCCTCCGGCCGTGCGCTCTCTCTCTCCTCCGCCCGTGTGCTCTCTCTCTCCTTTGGCCGTGTGCTCTCCCTCTCCTCCGGCCGTGCGCTCTCCCTCTCCTCCGGCCGTGTGCTCTCTCTCTCCTCCAGCCGTGCGCTCTCTCTCTCCTCCGGCCGTGCGCTCCCCCTCTCCTCCGGCCGTGCGCTCTCTCTCCTCCGGCCGTGCGCTCTCTCTCCTCCGGCCGTGCGCTCGCACTCCACCCGACCGTGCACTCTCTCTCCTCCGGCCGTGCGCTCTCTCTCCTCCGGCCGTGCGCTCTCACTCTCCTCCGGCCGTGCGCTCTCCCTCTCCTCCGGCCGTGCGCTCTCCCTCTCCTCCGGCCGTGCGCTCTCTCTCCTCCGGCCGTGCGCTCTCTCTCCTCCGGCCATGCGCTCGCACTCCACCCGACCGTGCACTCTCTCTCCTCCGGCCGTGCGCTCTCCCTCTCCTCCGGACGTGTGTTCTCTCTCTCCTCCGGCCGTGCGCTCTCCCTCTCCTCCGGACGTGTGTTCTCACTCTCCTCCGGCCGTGCGCTCTCTCTCCTCCGGCCGTGCGCTCGACTCCACCCGGCCGTGCACTCTCTCTCCTCTGGCCGTGCGCTCTCTCTCCTCCGGTCGTGCGCTCGCTCTCCTCCGGCCGTGCGATCTCCCTCTCCTCCAGCCGTGCGCTCGCTCTTCTTCTGCCGTGTGCTCTCTCTCCTCCAGCCGTGCGCTCTCTCTCCTCCAGACGTGCGCTCTCTCTCCTCCGGCCGTGCGCTCTCCCTCTCCCCTGGCCGTGCGCTCTCTCTCCTCCAGCCGTGCGCTCTCTCTCCTCCAGCCGTGCGCTCTCTCTCTTCCGGCCGTGCGCTCTCGCTCTCCTCCGGCCGTGCGCTCTCGCTCTCCTCCGGCCGTGCGCTCTCCCTCCGGACGTGTGTTCTCCCTCTCCTCCGGCCGTGCGTTCTCTCTCCTCCGGCCGTGCGCTCTCTCTCTCTCCCCTGGCCGTGCGCTCGCTCTCCTTCTGCTGTGCACTCTCTCTCTCTCTCCTCCGGCCCTGTGCTCTCTCTCCTCCAGCCGTGCGCTCCCTCTCTCCTCCAGCCGTGCGCACTCTCCTCCGGCCGTGCGCTCTCCACCGGCCGTGCGCTCTCTATCCTCCGGCCTTGCGCTCTCTCTCCTCCGGCCTTGCGCTCTCTCTCCACCGGCCGTGCGCTCTTTATCCTCCGGCCGTGCGCTCTCTATCCTCCGGCCGTGCGCTCTCTATCCTCCGGCCTTGCGCTCTCTCTCCTCCGGCCTTGCGCTCTCTCTCCTCCGGCCTTGCGCTCTCTATCCTCCGGCCTTGCGCTCTCTCTCCACCGGCCGTGCGCTCTCTATCCTCCGGCCTTGCGCTCTCTCTCCACCGGCCGTGCGCTCTTTATCCTCCGGCCGTGCGCTCTCTATCCTCCGGCCTTGCGCTCTCTCTCCTCCGGCCTTGCGCTCTCTCTCCTCCGGCCTTGCGCTCTCTCTCCTCCGGCCGTGCGCTCGCTGTCCTCCGGCCGTGCGCTCTCTCTCTCCTCCGGCCTTGCGCTCTCTCTCCTCCGGCCTTGCGCTCTCTCTCCTCCGGCCGTGTGCTTGCTCTCCTCCGGCCGTGTGCTTGCTCTCCTCCGGCCGTGCGCTCTCTCTCTCCTCTGGCCGTGCGCACTCTCACTCCACCGTCCGTGCGCTCTTTCTCCTCCAGCCGTGCGCCCTCTCTCCTCCGGCCGTGCGCCCTCTCTCCTCCGGCCGTGCGCTCTCTCTCTCTCCTCCGGCCGTGCGCTCTCTCTCTCCTCCGGCCTTGCGCTCTCTCTCCTCCGGCCGTGCGCTCTCTCTCCTCCGGCCGTGCGCACTCTCTCTCTCCTCCGGCCGTGCGCTCTCTCTCTCCTCCGGCCTTGCGCTCTCTCTCCTCCGGCCATGTGCTTGCTCTCCTCCGGCCGTGCGCTCTCTCTCCTCCGGCCGTGCGCTCCATCTCCTCCTGCCGTGTGCTCTCTCTCTCCTCCTGCCGTGTGCTCTCTCTCTCCTCCGGCCGTGCGCTCTCTCTCTCCACCCGACCGTGCGCTCTCTCTCTCCACCCGGCCGTGCGCTCTCTCTCTCCACCCAGCCGTGCGCTCTCTCTCTCCACCTGGCCGTGCGCTCTCTCTCTCCACCCGGCCGTGCGCTCTCTCTCTCCACCCGACCGTGCGCTCTCTCTCTCCACCCGACCGTGCTCTCTCTCTCCACCCGACCGTGCGCTCTCTCTCTCCACCCGACCGTGCGCTCTCTCTCCTCGCCCCTTGCGTTCGCTCTCTTCCTGCCATGTTCTTCAATGTTCAAAAGCTAATCCTCACCTCCTTGTCAGTGATTCATTAAGCAATAAAAACCAGCTTCCCCAGTTCACCATCTCCAAATGCTTTCAATTCTGAATGCTCTGGATTCTGGTGTTGTTGCAGGTGATCACCTTCAGTATCACAGTTTGGTGTTTTTCTGATAAGCAGGGAATCATCGAAATATGCAAGTAATCCAGTCGGCTCATGCCCCTTGGAGGAGCCCTTGTGTTTACTCCCTCACAGCGTCCTCCGTAATGGTCATCCTCATCTTCAAAGACACCCTTCTGATGTCCTTTTAACATTACTGAAGGAATCAATGTTCCCCTCCATGTTGGGTCGAACATTCCTGACTGAAAGACCTTTCAGTGGAAACACTGTGTCCTCGGTTTCCCTTGCAGGAATTTACTTCAGAAACAAGCTGGATTGGACAATTGGCTGTGCTAGGCTGATGACTCTCCAAGTTGAAGAGGGTTTTTAAAAGAAGACTCTTCTCACTGCCTGGGACTCCACATCATTTCTCTTACCACTTTGCAAAGTTTCAGTTTAACTGAAAACGTGAGAATGCTGCTCCTAATACCTGTCAAGTAAAGTAGTGGTTTCAAAGCTGTCTCTTTGGGAAATTTCACTGTGACTGTTCACAGGCTGAAAGATCTCAGTGTGGTGTTCGATGACTCCTATAATTTTGGGTTCCTGTGTCCTCACACTTCCGTTGTGCTTCACTGACAATAGAGATCATTTGAGTAAGACCATTGATCGCAACATACTGTAGCTCACTGTATGATTGCTGTATAATATCCCTGATCACTATATACTGTAGATCATTGGATGATCATTCTACAAGATCATTGATCACTATATATTGTAGATCACCCTGATCACAAAGTGGTCGACAGTATCTAGTGATCAATGATCTTATACAATGATTACAACGTGATTTTTTTGTAACTGGTATGAGATGATTATTGGAAGGGCAGCCACCAGAGGCAGACGTCCCAGTGCTATGCATACCCTCTGACCAATGGTCAGTATCTAATTCAGGTAATTAATGGTCACTTTCCTCTAAGCTCCCACTTGGCAATAGTGAGACCTCACCAATATGCAGGGAAAGTTCCTGGTAGACCTCACAGTGGGATCTGGGCGTGTCGGGCAGACTCTCGATCACAGTCACATCATGGTCACAGAGGTGTCTATTCCTGTGGCTAACCCACTGCTAATGAGTGTTCCCCAAACTCCAATTCCTTCATCACTGAGTGCTGTCTGGTTCGGCTCAGTTATCCTCCCCCATCTCAGTGCATAACCACCATCGAGTCAGTGTCCATCCCCATCACCTGCCCCAGGTTGGAGGGTAGAAGGGGCCAGTCCTGCCCACACCACTAGCCCCTGATTGACCATTTTGAACATCAGGCATGGGTCTTCAATTGGACAGGAGTTGTAATGGTGACTGTCACAGAAACACTTGGCGAAGTCCCAGTCGTCATTGGAGCTCACTCTCACTGGTGCTCTGAAACAATGTGGACATTGTAGGGGGGGTCAATATTCTGGTCTTTTCTACAGCCCTTTTGTTAGTCAGTTTTAACTGGGGCCTGTACTCTCAGGCAGGAGCTGCTTGCTGGGGTTTTGCTGGTGTTTCTGTGTCTGTTGTCTGTACCCAATGTTATTGTCAGCTCCAATTTCCTCTTGTTTTGTAGGAGCATTGAGCAGCGGCAGAGACATGAACCCCACAGCTACCTGCTGGGTGCCTGGGGGCAGCGAGAGGGAGCCTCTGCAGACGGCAAGCGCCTGAGGCGAGATTTGCTGCAGGATTCATCACTGCGACCCTCATCCCTCTTACCCCAGGACTCCCTCACCACTGCTGGGGAGCTCCTGAAGGTCAGCTCTCGGTGCACACGCTCCACCGTTTTTGGGGTCAGGACAGGCTCGGGAGTTGGTGTCAGGAGATCATTATCTGGGACAGGGGAGTGGGAGTCAGTGTTGGGGGCTCTGGGATGACTCTGAGGGTGGGGTTGAGGTCATTGTCCAGTGGGGATGAGGGTTGGGGGGTCTCTTGGCAGGGTCGGAGTCAGTGTCTTGTTGTCGGGGGGGTCAGTGCCTTGAGGTGGCTGTCATTGTTGGGATGGCGAAAGTGAGGGCTGGAGATTAGAGTGTGCTGCTGAAAAACCACAGCAATTCAGGCAGCGTCCGAGGAGTGGAAAATTGGCGTTTCGGGCAAAAGCCCTGCATCAGGAATGAGGCTGGGAGCCTCTGGAAGTGCAGTAGGTGGATGGAGGAGAGGGTAAAGTTGGTAGGTTGGAGGGGAGGGTGGTGTAGATAGTTGGGACAGGTCATTAGGGTGGTGCTGAACTGGAAGGTTGGAACTGGGGTAAGGTGGGGTGAAGAGAAATGAGGAAACTGGTGAAATTCACATTGATGTCCTGGGGTTGAAGGGTCCCATGGTGGAAGATGAGGCGTTCTTCCTCCAGGCATCGGGTGGTGAGGGAGTAGTGATGGAGGAGGCCCAGGACCTGCATGTCCTCGGCAGAGTGGGAGAGGGAGTTGAAATGTTGGGCCACAGGGCCATGGGATTGGTTGGTGCGGGTGTCCCGGAGATATTCTCCGAAGCGCTTGGCGAGTGAGCGTCTTGACTCCCCAATGTAGAGGAGACCGCATCGGAAGCAACCGATACAGTAAATGACGTGTGAAAGTGCACATGAAACTTTGAATGTGGAAGGCACCTTTGAGGCCTTGGAAGGAGGTGAGGGGTGAGGTGTGGGCGCAGGTTTTGCAATCCCTGCGGTGGCAGGGGGAGGGTGGGTTGTTGGGGGATGTGCACCTGACAAGGTAGTCACGGAGGGAATGATCTTTACGGAAAGTGGATTGGGGTGTGGTGGGAAGGGAAATATATCCCTGGTGGTGGAGTCTGTTTGTAGGTGGTGGAAATGGCGGAGGATGATGCGATGCATACTGAGGTTGGTGGAATGGAAGGTGAGGACCAGGGGAGTTCTGTCCTTGTTGTGGTTGGAAGGGTGGGGTTCGAGGGCAGAGGTATGGGAAGTAGATGAGATTGTTCAACCTCCTTGTGGATTACTCATCCTTCCACCCTGCCTCCTGCAATAATACTATCCCTTATTCCCAATTCCTCTGCCTCCGCTGCATCTGCTCCCGGGAGGACCAGTTCCACCACAGAACACACCAGATAGCCTTCTTTAAAGACCGCAGTTTCTCCTCCCACGTGGTTGATGATGTCCCCCATCGCATCTCATCCACATCCCGCACCTCCATCCTCGAACCCCACCCCTTTAATTGCCATAAGGACAGAACTCCCCTGGTCCTTATCTTCCACCCCACCAACCTCAGAATACATCCCATCATCCTCCGCCATTTCCGTCATCTACAAACAGACCGCACCACCAGAGATATATTTCCCTCCCCATCCCATCCACTTTCTGTAAAGGCTGTTGCCTCGTCAGGTCTACGCCCCCTAATAACCCACCCTCCCTTCCTGGCACCTTCCCCTGCCACAGCAGGAATTGTAAAACCTGCACCCACACCTCCCCCCTCACCTCCTTCCAAGACCCCAAAGGAGCCTTCCACATCCAACAAAGTTTCCATACATGTCATTTATTGTATCCGTTGATCCCGATGTGGTTGTCTCTACACTGGGGAGACAGGATGCCTACTCGCAGAGCGCTTCAGAGAAAGAATGCCTCATCTTCTGCCTCGGGGCCTCCAACCCCAGGGCATCAATGTGGATTTCACCAGTTTCCTCATTTTCTCCCACCCCCCTTCCCCCACCTTACCTCAGTTCCAACCTTTTAGTTCAGCACCGTCCTCATGACCTGTCTCACCTATTAATCTTCCTTCCCACCTATCTGCACCTCCCTCCTCTCTGACCTATCACCTACTCCCCCACCTTCATCTACCTATTGCATTCCCAGCTACCTTCCCCCCCCCCATTTATCTCTCCACCTCTCAGGCTCCCAGCCTCATTCCTGATGAAGGGCTTTTAGACAATAGGTGCAGAAGTAGGCCATTCTGCCCTTCGAGCCTGCACCACCATTCAATATGATCATGGCTGATCATCCTTAATCAGTATCCTGTTCCTGCCTTATCTCCATAACCCTTGATTCCACTATCCTTGAGAGCTCTATCCAACTCTTTTGCATGAAACGTTGATTTTCCTGCTCCTCGGGTGCTGCCTGACCTGCTGTGCTTTTCCAGCAGCACACTCTTCATTGTTGGGGTGGTCAATGTTGGGTGTGATGGGGTCAGTGTCAGGGTGATTATGGGTTACTGTGTGGGGAGGAGTCAGAGGTCAATATTGGGGGGGAGGTCAGTGTCAATGACAATCAAATGATCAATAGCAAGAGGCAGAAAACACTGGTGGGAGTATTTTATAGACCAGCAAACAGTAGTTACACCCTTAAAGGTTCACTGGGCTGATTTCTGGTCTGGAGGGATTGTCTTATGAGCAAAGACTAAACAGGTTAAACACTCAGTACTCATTGGAGTTTAGAAGATTGAGAGGTGATCACATTGAGACATTTAGGATTTTTAAGGGGCTTGACAGTACAAATGCTGAGAGGATGTTTCCCCTCATGAGTTTTAGCGTTTGTTTCCAGAGGTTTGTATTACAAAAGCAGAGACAATATACTGAGGCTGTACAAGACTCTGGTTAGACCTGTTTGAATATTGTGTGCAATTTTGGGCCCCATATCTAAGGAATATGAGGCTGGAGAGGGTCCAGAGGAGATTTACAAGAATGACCCCAGGATGAAGGATGTATATGAGGAACAGTTGAGTTTAAAAGGAAAGGGGGGATCTGATTGAAACTTACAAAATACTGAGAGCCTTCGATAGAGCAGATGTGGAGAAGATGTTTTCCAACATTAGGAGAGACTCAGACCCAAGGGTACAGCCTCAGAGTGAAGAGAAGACCCTTTAGAACTGAGATGAGAAGGAATTGGGATATCCAATCCCTCTACACCTCCATCCGCCATGACCAGGGCCTCCAAGCCCTCCGTTTTTTCCTCTCCAGATGTCCCCAACAGTACCCTTCCACTGACACACTCATTCGTTTGGCCGAACTGGTCCTCACCCTTAACAATTTCTCCTTTGAATCCTCCCACTTCCTCCAGACCAAAGGGGTAGCCATGGGCAAACGTATGGGCCCCAGCTATGCCTGTCTCTTTGTTGGATACGTAGAGCAGTTGATCTTCCGTAATTACACCGGCACCACTCCCCACCTCTTCCTCCACTACATTGATGAC
>NC_057734.1:598188-600438 GCF_004010195.1 Chiloscyllium plagiosum | reverse complement strand
ACTCTCTCCCCACCCCCCCCCTCCTCTAGCTTATCTCTCCACGCTTCAGGCTCTCTGCCTTTATTCCTGATGAAGGGCTTTTGCCCGAAACGTCGATTTTGCCTGTCCTCGGATGCTGCCTGAATTGCTGTGCTCTTCCAGCACCACTGCTCCAGAATCTGGTTTCCAGCATCTGTAGTCATTGTTTTTATCCCATTGAGATAGACAGACAGATTTTTGATTAGTAAGGTGATCAAGGGTTATGGGGAGAAGGCAGATCAATGGAGTTGAGAAGCATTTGAACCATGATTGAATAGCGAAGCAAACCCGATGGACTGAATGGCCTAATTCTGCTCCAGTGTCTTCTGGGAGAGTCTAAGACCAGAGGGGATAGTTTCAGAATAGAAGGGCACCAATTTAAGACTGAGATGAGGAGGAATGCTTTCTCTGAGGGTTGCGAATCTTTGGAACTCTTTGCCATAGAAAGGTGGTGGATCAGCCATGTTCGTATTGAGTGGCAAGGCAGGCTTGAACGTCCAAGTGACCTACTCCAGTTCCTATTTCTTATGGTTAGAACATTGAACAAGAACTCATTGGAGTTATAACAAAAGCTTTGTCATTATTGTGGGTGTCTGTCTTCATATGGACAGAGTTTAGAATATTGGAGTCATTAACGTAATGATTGTGAAGTAAGGTGGAAGAATTGGGATAATTTCTGGGTTGAAGAGACTTCTTGGAACTGAAATGACAAAAGTTAAAATGTGTTTTGGTGACCTATTGTTTGCAAAATGTCAACTGATGTTGTGGAAAGAATGCTAGACAAAGCTTTTAAACAAAGATGAGATGGGTTTAATGGCTTTATTTGCTTTACAAACTTGGTTTGAAAGAAATGGACCTTGGACTAAAGGTTACCTAGCAATAGCCTCTGAATGGAATTGGCTGTTCCAGTACATACCTGGGTGTGTCAGTTACAGGAACAAAGCTCTGAGATGCTGGCATCAAAAAAACTCTTTCTGACTCTCTTCTTCCCTCTCTCCTGAAAACGACGAAGGCTTACAGCAGAGAATGCTGCCAAGATAGTTCTCAGTGCTCAGTAAAATATGTTTTGGAAAAATGAGAAAGTTTCAGAAATCATGTTTCAACTTCCAGTTAAATGCTGAAAGCTGAGTAATTGTCACTTCCAATCAAAGACATCAGTGTAACTGACTTTCCCTCTGTACTGTAAGCTGATTTGAAGAATCACAGATTCAGCAGCTGTCAGCATTTTCATCTCAACAAAAGAAGATTGACTGCATCATGGGAAATCTTTCCTTTTTTTTATCCTTTGAACTTGGACCCTTGGCCCCAGCTGCAGTGTTTTACCATTTGCCTTTTCTTTTTAAACCTGTCTCATCTTGGCAGATTTGTATTGTCTTGTTTTAGGATGAAGGGGGTATAGTTTAATTCTGAATAGCAGCTTTGTTTTAACCAGTTTTTCCATTTGTTGTAAGAATGTTTGTTTGTAATCAGCAATTGTTTTTGAGTTAATTGAAATTACCTGGCAAAAGTCTCCTCTGATAAGACTGCAAGAGCAGAGGTAAGCTATTTGGCCCAAAATGTCCGCCATGCCATTTCACAATGGTGCCAACACAGTAGGTAGTGTTTGGGCAGAGGCAAAAGTGAGGACTGCAGATGCTGGAAACCAGAGTTTAGATCAGAGTGATGCTAGAAAAGCACAGCAGTTCAGGCAGCATCCAAGGAGCAAGAAAATTGACATTTCGGGCAAAAGCCCTTCATCAGGAATGGAGGCAGGAAGTCTCCAGGGTGGAGAGATAAGGGAGGGTGTGTGCGGCTGGGGAGAAGGTAGCAAAGAGTACAGTAGGTGAATGGGGATGGGGATGGAGGTGATAGGTCAGAGAGGAGGGTGGAGTGGATAGGTGGAAAGGGAGATTGGCCGGTAGGATAAGTCATGGGAACAGTGCTGAGCTGGAAGGTTGGAACTGGGGTAAGGTGGGGGAAGGGGAAATGAGAAAGCTGTTGAAGTCCACATTGATGCCCTGGGGTTGAAGTGTTCCGAGGCGGAAGATGAGGCGTTCTTCCTCCAGGCGTCTGGTGGTGAGGGAGCGGCGGTGAAGGAGGCCTAGGATCTCCATGTCCTCGGGAGACTGGGAGGGGGAGTTGAAATGTTGGGCAACAGGGCGGTGGGGTTGATTGGTGCGGGTGACCCAGAAATGTTCCCTAAAGTGCTCTGCTAGGAGGTGTCCAGTCTCCCCAGTGTAGAGGAGACCGCAT
>NC_057734.1:596212-598051 GCF_004010195.1 Chiloscyllium plagiosum | reverse complement strand
CGGTTGGAGGGGTGAGGTCTGAGGGCGGAGGTGCGGGATGTGGACGAGATGCGTTGGAGGGCATCTTTAACCATGTGGGAAGGGAAATTGCCGTCTCTAAAGAAAGAGGCCATCTGGTGTGTTCTATGGTGGAACTGGTCCTCCTGGGAGCAGATACGGCAGAGGCAGAGGAATTGGGAATACGGGATGGCATTTTTGCAGGAGGTAGGGTGGGAAGAGGTGTAATCCAGGAAGCTGTGGGAGTCGGTGGGTTTGTAAAGAATGTTAGTATCAAGTCGGTCGTCATTAATGGAGATGGAGAGGTCCAGGAAGGGGAGGGAGGTGTCAGAGATGGTCCAGGTGTATTTGGTGGGCTGAGCCATCCACTCCAGGCCCAGCTGTATTCTTTGTTTCTCTCTCTTTTTTGTTGTTGTCATTTTTCTTCCACCTTCCTGACATTGCTGGGAGGTCAGAGCAGTGTGTCAGCAGTGACTTCTGGCTTATAGGCCTGGAGTGGTGGTGAGGTATCAGTGGTGACTCACTGCAGTAGGCCTAGAGTGGGGACTGTTTTGGCAGCGGTGGGTCATCAACTGCAGCAGAGTCAGTGCCTGGAGTGTGGGCTCCTGCCTGCAGTAGGTCTGGAGTATGGACCTTGCAGAATTCCTGGCACTGTGTTTGGGATCCCATCTGATGAAGATTAGCTCTATTTAAGTTATTTTATTGTTTTATACCTCAAAATTGCACTGGATTGTGGCGACAGACCACAAAATATTGTGTCTCCCTGTGACTGATCTGATAATCTCCATTCTCCTTCCATTTCCCAATAACCCTTAATTCCCTGGTTGATTTTAAAATGTCTATCTTGGCCTTGAATATGCTTAATGATCCAGCTTTGACAGTCTTTTGTGGTGTAGAATTCCACAAATTCACTACTGTCTGAGAGAAGATACTGCTCATGTCACACATTAAATAAGGATCACTCACTCTGCAAGTATATCCTGAGCCAGAAATTTAAAATTAAGCCAGTAAAGCTTTTTTTAGAAATAAATGAAAATAAAGAGAGTAGCAGAAACCGGCAGAATTATCCCAGGGAATGAGGAAACGGCAGAGGCATTGAACAGCTAAAGACACAGTTACATTTCAGAAGTAGATGTTAGCCAACAAGGATAAAAGAGTGACAGAATTAAGATAATTAATATCAGCATAAAAATGTATTGTAGAAACATAAAACCCTAGGATCTGACAAATCCATGGGATCCAGTGGCCAGCAGGGCTCTCTAGAGAGAGCTCTGGTGATATTGGGTGCACTAGCAATGAATTTTCAAACTTATTTATATTCAGGAACATGACGATCAGATTGGAAGTTAGCAAATGTTTCACCACTTTTCAAGAAAGGAGAGAGAAAAGAGAGAACTGTAGGCCAGTTAGCTCAACATTAGCTGTTGGTAAAATGCTGTAATCAATATAAAGTAGGTCTTGCTACGTACTTTACGTATAATATGCGCAGAACATCTCAACATTGTTTTACTAAAGGGCAACGGTGTGACTAATTTATAAGAGTTTTTGAGGAGGTTTTCCAGCAAGATACAGGAGAGCTGGTAAATGTAGATCTGGATTTCCAAAGGGTAATGGATAATGTGTCACAAAGAAGGCTTGTATTTGAGGTTAATATATCAGCATGAGTAGAGAATTGGCTAACAGGCAGGAAGCAGAGTCTGGGCGTAGATTAGATTAGATTACTTACAGTGTGGAAACAGGCCCTTCGGCCCAACAAGTCCACACCGCCCCGCCAAAGCGCAACCCACCCATACCCCTACATTTACTCCTTACCTAACACTACGGGCAATTTAGCATGGCCAA
>NC_057734.1:591727-594453 GCF_004010195.1 Chiloscyllium plagiosum | reverse complement strand
CTTTAAGTGGCAATTGGATAGGTACATGGATGGGTGCTTAAGCTAGGACAAATGTTCGGCACAACATCGTGGGCCGAAGGGCCTGTTCTGTGCTGTATTGTTCTATGTCTATGTCTATGTTCGAAGGTGTAAAGACCAAAATAGCCTGGAGTGATGTAAATGAAAGTAATGTTTTGCTAAATGTCAGCAAAATTATTCAGCAAAATGCAGAAGTGTTTCTTGAAACTGAGTTTGAAAGTCTTGCCTGATGCAGCCACCTTATTTGAATATGTTTGTGATTATTCTCTGCATCTTTTATTGCGGACAAAATAATCAAAATATACAAGTCATTTTCAAACTTTCCCTTTACAGGCCTGACAAACAATGAAGTTTGGTAAATTTCTTTGGTGAAAATCCTGTATGGCTCAGCTGGACTGCAGCAGCTGAATCTACCAATTTTGAAAATTACTCACTGAACATTCATCGTGCTATTTTAAGAAATGTAGGAGCCAATGACAAAGTAAAATGTTGCATTTGGAAATGATGAGGTTTTTTGTATTGATCAGAGTGAGATAATCACCCCTCAGATTATAGAGAACCAAGATAGTGTGCATCTTCTCAGACACGTACAGGCTTCTGCTGAAATATGTACAAACATGAAAATCATTCATGCTGTTCCGAGCCCCTCTGTACACAATGATGTGTCACCCATTGCTGTTTGAGAAGATTAATCTTTTCTCTAGGAGGGAATTTAGCTCTGTGTGTTTTTATTTGAGGCTTTTTAAAAATATTTTCATAATGTTGTGAAGTTTTTTTTTAAGAATTAGAATCCCTGCAGTGTAGAAACAGGCACATTCCCCTACATTTACCCCTGAATAATAACCTATATTATGGGCAATTTAGCACAGTCAATTCACCTTACCTATACATCTTTGGATTGTGGGAGGAAACCGGAGCACCCAGAGGAAACCCACACAGACACGGGGCGAATGTGCAAACCCCATATGGACTGTTGTTCAAGACTGCAATCAAATCGGGTCCCTGTTGCTGTGAAGCAGCAGTGCTATCCACTGAGCCACAGTGCCGCCCCATTGGGTTGAGTAGTTGTAGATTAGGAGGCAGGAAGTTAGAAATTGGTGTTTGTAAAATTGTAAAATGCTGGGTTGGGGTGGTGGAGAATAACATTGCATGGTCCCTTATAAAAGGTGGTGCTTTTTTGGTGCTTAGAGATTTAAAATGGATGTTTGTGAGCAGCAACTTGAAAATTTGTAAGTACACAGAGCCCGAACTGAAACATTTGTATCGAAGGGCCGTTCAGTTAGCAGACCAAGCAGCAGCTTTTACCAAGACAACAGGCTTTTGAATTTATTGTCGAAGAGTGTGTTGCTGGAAAAGCACAGCAAGTCAGGCAGCATCCAAGGAGCAGGAGAGTTGATGTTTTAGGCATAAGCCCTTCATTGGGAATGTGGTGATGAAGGGCTTATGCCCAAAACATTGACACTCCTGTTCCTCAGATGCTGCCTGACTTGCTGTGCTTTCCCAGCACCACACTCTTCAACTCTGACTTTTCCAGCATCTGCAGTCCTCACTTTCCCTCAGGCTTTTGAATTTAGTCAATCAATTTGAACCAGGTACTTAGATACCAAAAACCTATTAAATTTAAATCTGATGGTTTTGATCACATAGGACCAATTCTATTGTAAGAAATATTACTATATCATCATGGGTATAAAAGAAGGGGGCAGTTGGACAAAAACTCCAGAGCGAGCTGCCATTTGCCAGAGCTAACAGCCCTCAACTCTCGAGAGAATTGCTGGCTCTAACAGCCTCCTCTATGTCTTAGAGAAAGCACCATCGAAATAATAATGGTACCAACGGCACAGCTAGTTAATATTCCTGGTAGAAGACTCGATGGAGAAAGCACAGAACATTCCAGGAGACACGTAACCTGGTTGTAATTTTGAGACATTAACTTCGATTTTTGTTAAATAGACCAAGTCTTTTCCCTGAGGTGGGGAAGTCCAGAACTAGAGGGCATAGGTTTAGGGTGAGAGGGGAAAGATATAAAAGAGACCTAAAGGGGCAACTTTTTCACACAGAGGGTGGTGCATGTATGGAATGAGCTGCCAGAGGAAGTGGTGGAGGCTGGTACAATTACAACATTTAAAATGCATCTGGATGAATATATGAATAGGAAGGGTTAAGAGGGATATGGGCCAAGTGCTGGCAAATGGGACTAGATTAATTTAGGATATCTGGTGAGATGGACGAGTTGGACCGAAGGTCTGTTTCCATACTGCACATCTCTGTGACCAAATGAGTGTGACTTGTATGTATTGGAACAGATACCATTAGAATTTTGCTTTATTCAGGAATAGTTAGTAGTTAGAGGGATTTGTTTGGTTTGTTAATAGTTTTGTTAATTTGTTCACTGTTAGATAAATTGTTACTTGTTGATTTTAAAGTGAGTGTCAGGGATTAAATTAAATTTTATTTAATTACCAGGAGAAGTGAGTCAAACAGTCAGGGCAGGCAGGGACAAGGGACTAATAAATTAAACTGCATTTATTTCAATGCAAGGGGCCTAACAGGGAAGGCAGATGAACTCAGGGCATGGTTAGGAACATGGGACTGGGATATCATAGCAATTACAGAAACATGGCTCAAGGATGGGCAGGACTGGCAGCTGAATGTTCCAGGATACAAATGCTACAGGAAGGATAGAAAAGGAGGCAAGAGAGGAGGGG
>NC_057734.1:574097-587579 GCF_004010195.1 Chiloscyllium plagiosum | reverse complement strand
GGCAACTTTTTTACGCAGAGGGTGGTACGTGTATGGAATGAGCTGCCAGAGGATGTGGTGGAGGCTGGTACAATTACAACATTTGAAAGGCATTTGGATGGGTATATGAATAGGAAGGGTTTGGAGGGATATGGGCCGGGTGCTGGCAGGTGGGACTAGATTGGGTTGGGATATCTGGTCGGCATGGACGGGTTGGACCGAAGGGTCTGTTTCCATGCTGTATATCTCTATGACTCTAAGTTGTTGAAAAGCAAGTTACACCACTTTTTATCCTCCTTTTACAGATTGTGGGTGAGGTGCTCCTCTTTGGTTTTAGTTCGGGGTGGGGGGGGGTCATCTTCCACTTTATAACAATAGGGTGACTATCACTGGCTAGGCCCTGCATTTATTGTGCAGTCCCCATCTGACTCCTTGAGAAGGTGGTGATGAGCTGCCTTCTTGAACCACTGTGCAGTCCATGTGCTGTAGGTTGACCAACCATGTCCTTAGGGAGGGAATTCTAGGATTTTGACTCAGTGACACTGAAGGAACGGGGATATATTTCCAAATCAGAGTGACTTGGAGGGGAACCTGTAGGGGATTGTGTTCCCATGTATCTGTTAGTCTTGTCTTTCTAGATGGAAGTGATTGTGGATTTGGATGGTGAATTTCTGCAGTGCATCTTGTAGATAGGACACACTGCTGCTACTGAGCGTCGGTAGTGGAGGGAATGGATGCTTGTGGATGTGATGCCAATCAAGCAGGCTGCTTTGTTCTGGATGGGGTCAAGTTTTTTAAGTGTTGTTGGAGTTGGACTCATCCAGGCAAGTTGGGAGTATTCCATCATACTCCTGACTTGTGCCTTGTAGATGATGGGCAGGCTTTGGAGAATCATGAGGTAAGTTACCTGTCATGTTATTCAAAGCCTCCAACCTGCTTTTGTAGCCAGTGTGTTTCTGTGGCAAGTCCAGTTGAGTTTCTGATCAATGATAACTCTCAGGATATTGATACTGGGTTATTCAGCGATGGTAACATTATTGAATGTTAAGGGGCAGTAGTTAGATTCTCTCTTGTTGGAGATGGTGATTGCCTGACATTTGTGTGGGGCAAATGTTAGTTGCCACTTTTCAGCCTAAACCTGAAAACCAGGCCATTAAGAAAATTAAAACAGAATTCAACAAAGTCAACATGAAACGTTGAAATGGAAGTAACCTTTGGCAAATCTACATGTTTTTGAGGATGTAACTAGTCTAACAGATAAGGGAGCACCAGTGAGTGGAGTGTATTTGGATTTTCAGAAAGGTTTAATCAAGTCACATAAGAAATTAGTGAACAAAATCAAAGCACATAGAATTGTGGAAAATGTATTGGCATGAATTGAGAATTGGTCAGCTGACAGGAGCAGAGAGTACGAATAAATGGGTCTTTTATGATGTGGTGGCAAGTTGAGTATGACAGGGATCAGCGCGGAAATCAATAAGGACAATAAGACACAGGAGTGGAAGTAAGGCCATTTGGCCCATCGAGTCCACCTTGCCATTTAATCATGGCTGATGGCCATTTCAACATCAGTTACCCGCACTGTCCCCGTAGCCCTTAATTCCTTGAGAGATCAAGAATTTATCAATCTCTATCTTGAAGACATTTAATGTCCTGGCCTCCACTGTGCTCCATGGCAATAAATTCCACAGGCCCACCACTCTCTGGCTGAAGAAATATCTCCTCATTTCCATTCTAAATTGACCCCCTCTAATTCTAAGTCTGTGACCATGGGTCCTAGTCTCCCCTCCTGACAGAAACAATTTTCCAGCATCCACCCTTTCTAAGCCATGCATTATCTTGTAAGTTTCTATTAGATCTCCCCTCAACCTTCTAAACTTTAATGAATACAATCTCAGGATCCTTAGTGGTTCATCATCTGTCAGGCCTGAAGGAAATTGAGTGTAATATTTCCAAGGTGGGTCATAACTCAAAACTAGGTGGAAGTGAGAGTGATGAGGAGGATGGAAAGAGGTTTTTGGCTGATTTAGACATGTATATAGAACATAGAACAGTATAGCGCAGAACAGGCCCTTCGGCCCTTGAACTTGCGCCAGCCTGTGAACTAATCTAAGCTCATCCCCCTACAATATCCCATCATCATCCATGTGCTTGTCTAAGGCTGTTTAAATCTCCCTCATGTGGCTGAGTTAACTACATTGGCAGGTAGGGCATTCCACTCCCTTACCACTCTCTGAGTAAAGAACCTGCCTCTGACATCTGTTTTAAATCTATCACTCCTCAATTTGCAGCTTTGCCCCCTTGTACAAACTGACATTATCATCCTAGGAAAAGACTCACTGTCCACGCTATCTAACCCTCTGATCATCTTGTATATCCCTATTAAATCCCCTCTTAGCCTTCTTCTCTTCAATGAGAACAGACCCAAGTCCCTCAGCCTTTCCTCATAAGACCTTCGCTCCAGACCAGGCAACATCCTGGTAAATCTCCTATGCACCATTTCCAATGCTTCCATATCCTTCCTGTAATGGGGCGACCAGAACTGTATACAATATTCCAAGTGAGGCCACACCAGTGTTTTGTATAGTTGCAGAATGATATTGCGGCTCCGGAACTCAATCCCTCTACCAATAAAACCTAACTTAACAGCACAATCAAGGATATATGTACATCAACTCCAAGATTGCTCTGCATATCCACACTACTAAGACTCTTTCCATTGACCCAGTATTCTGCCTTCCTGTTGTTCTTCCAAAAGTGAATCACCTCATATTTATCTATATTGAACTCCATTTGCCACCTCTCAGCCCAATTCTGCAGTTTATCCAAGTCCCCCTGCAACCTGTAACATTCTTCCACACTGTCCACTACTCCATCGACTTAAGTACCATCTGCAAAATACTAGCCCATCCACCTATGCCTGTATCCAAGTCGTTATAAAAATGACAAATAGCAGTGGTCCCAAAACAGATCCTTGTGGCACTCCACTAGTAACTGGACTCCAGGCTGAATATTTTCTATCAACCACCACTCGCTGCCTTCTTACAGAAAGCCAGTTTCTAATCAAAACTGCTAAATCACCCTCAATTCCATGCCTCTGCATTTTCTCCAAAAGCCTACCTTATCAAAGGCTTTATTGAAGTCCATGTACATCACATCAATTGCCCAACCCTCATCCACGTGCTTGGTCAACTTCTCAAAAAACTCAGAGGTTTGTGAGACACAACCTGCCCTTGACGAAACTATGTTGACCATCTGCAATCAAATTGTTGCTTGCTAGATGATTATAAATCCTATCTTTCATAATCCTTTCCAAAACTTTTCCTACCCCAAATGTAAGGCTCACTCGTCTATAATTACCTGGGTTATCTCTACTGGCCTTCGTAAACAAGGGCACAACATTTGCAATCCTCCAGTCCTCTGGTACTAAACCTGTAGACAATGACAACTCAAAGATCAAAGCCAAAGGCTCTGCCATCTCCTTCCGAGCTTCCCAGAGAATCCTCTGATAAATCCCATCCGGCCCAGGGAATTTATCTACTTTCACACCTTCAAGAATTGATAACAACTCTTCCTTACTAACCTCAATCCTTTCTAGTCTAATATCCCGTATCTCAGTCTTCTCCTCTACAATATTCTCCTTTTCATGAGTGAAAACAGATGAGAAATATTCATTTAGCACCTCTCCGATCTCCACAGGGTCCACACACAACTTCCCACTTCTGTCTTTGACTGGCCCTGTTCCTAGGCAGAAGTGGGAACTGCAAATGCTGGAAATCAGAGTCTAGCTTAGAGTGGTGCTGGAAAAGCACAGCACGTCAGGCAGCATCTGAGGAGCAGGAAAATCGACATTCTGGGCAAAAGCCCTTCATCAGGAATGAAGGACAAGAATCTCAGTGATTCTCTACAAGAATCTCAGTGAGTCTCTCTCTCACTGCAACCCCCAGGTCATCTCCTCTGCCCTGAAGCTCTTCAACCATGTTCTGATCCTCTTCCTACCCTAGTCATCCTTTTATTCCTCACATACCTATAGAAAGCTTTATTCTACCTTCTAAAAACTGCTCATGTCTCCTCCTTGCTTTTCTTAACTCTCTTTAAATCCTTCCTAGCTTATCTGTAACTCTCCATCACCTCATCTGAACCATCTTGTCACAACGTCACACTCTTCCACTTCCACTTAACAAGAGATACAATTTATTTAGTAAACTATGGTTCCCTTACCTTAACTCTTCCTCCCTGCCTGATAGGAGCGTACCTATCAAGGACACGCAATATCTGTTCCTTAAACCAGCATTTTGATTGTCCCCATCCTCTGCATTTTTCTACCCCATTCTATTCTTGCCTAATCGCATTATAATTGCCCCCCTCCCCCATCGATAACTCTTGCCCTGTGGCATGTACTTAACCCTTTCTATCGCTAAACTAAACGTAACCAAATTATGGTCACTCTCTCCAAAGTGCTCACCTACCAGTAAATCAAACACCTGGCCTGGTTCATTACCAAGCACCAGATCCAGTGTGGCCTCCCCTCTTGTCGGCCCTTCGAAATACTGTGCCAGGAAACCCTCCTGTACACATTGGACAAAAACTGATCCATCCGACGTACTAGAATTATAGCATTTCCAGTCAATGTTGGGGAAGTTAAAGTTCCCCATAATGACCATCCTGTTCCTTTCACTCCTGCCTAGAATCGTTTTGCTAATCCTCTCCTCCACATCCCTGGAACTTTGCGGAAGCCTATTTTAAAAAAAAATCCAGGCAATGTGACCTCGCCTCTCCTGTTTCTAACCTCAGCCCATACCACCTCAGTAGATGAGTCCTCGTCAAAAGTTCTTTCAGCCACTGTTATACTGTCCTTGACTAACAAAGCCACATCTCCCCCTCTTTTACCACCTTCCCTGATCTTAATGAAAGATCTAAACCCTGGAACCTGCAACATCCATTCCTGACCCTGCTCTCTCCATGTCTCCAAAATGGGCAAATACATGGTATATGCAGTAAAATATTAATAAATGTGACTTTGTTCATAGAGTCATAGAGATGTACAGCATGGAAACAGACCCTTCAGTCCAACCAGTCCATGCCGACCAGATATCCTAAACCCAATCTAGTCCCACCTGCCAACACCCGGCCCATATCCCTCCAAACCCTTCCTATTCATATACCCATCCAAATGCCTCTTAAATGTTGCAGTTGTACCAGTCTCCACCACATCCTCTGGCAGCTCATTCCATGCACGTAGCACCCTCTGCGTGAAAATGTTACCCCTTAGGTCTTTTTTATATCTTTCCCCTCTCACCCTAAACCTATGCTCTCTAGTTCTGGACTCCCTGACCCCAGGGAAAATACTTTGTCTATTTATCCTATCCATGCCCCTCATAATTTTGTAAACCTCCATAAGGTCACCCCTCAGCCTCCAACGCTCCAGGGAAAACAGCCCTAGCCTGTTCAGCCTCTTCCTGTAGCTCAGATCCTCCAAACCTGGCAACATCCTTGTAAATATTTTCTGAACCCTTTCAAGTTTCACAACATCTTTCCGATAGGAAGGAGACCAGAATTGCATGCAATATTCCAACAGTAGCCTAACCAATGTCCTGTACAGCCGCAACATGACCTCCCAACACCCTGTACCCAATATTCTGACCAATAAGGGAAAGCATACCAAATGCCTTCTTCACGATCCTATCTACCTGCGACTCCACTTTCAAGGAGCTATGAACCTGCACTCCAAGGTCTCTTTGTTCAGCAACACTCCCTAGGACCTTACCATTAAGTATATAAATCCTGCTAAGATTTGCTTTCCCAAAATGCAGCACCTCGCATTTATCTGAATTAAACTCCATCTGCCACTTCTCAGCCCATTGGCCCATCTGGCCCAGATCCTGTTGTAATCTGAGGTAACCCTCTTCGCTGTCCATTACACCTCCAATGTTGGTGTCACCTGCAAACTTACTAACTGTATGTTAATTGGAAAAACAGAGTCGCTGAGTATTATTGTAATGGTGATAGATTGGGAAAGGTTGATAGACACAGGGACCTGGGTGTCCTTATACACCAATCATTTATAACAGGCAACAGATGGATCAAGCAGTTAAGAAGAGAAATGGTATGTTGATCTTTGTTCCAAGGTTTGAATACAGGAGCAGGGATGCCTTGCTGCAGTTATACAGGGCCTCGATGATACCACACCTGGAATATTGTATGCAGTTCTACTCGTCTTATCTGACAAAGGATGTTCTGCTGGGGAGGGAATGCAATGAAGGTTCATCACTGATTCCTGGGATGACAGGAGAGATTGAGTTGACTAGGTTTATACTTTCTGAGATTTAGAAGAATGAGAAGGGATCTCATAGAAATGTATTCAGTTCATATAGGGCTAGTCAGATTAGATGCAGGGATGAAATTTCCACTGGCCAGGGAATTGAGATGGGGGAGTGGCTGAATTTCTAAAGCAAGGGGACATAGTCTCAGGATATAGTGTAGGCCATTTTACTAAGTTGAGGAATTTCTTCACTCAGATATTGATGAATTTGTGGAATTGTTTACCACAAAAAATTATGGAGGCCAAGACACTGAACATATTCGAGGAAGAAATAGACTTCTAGAGACTAAAGGTGTCAAGGGGTATGGGGAGAAAGCAGGCCATGGCATTATGATTATATGAATGGCAGTGCTGGCTTGAATGTGCTGAATGGCCTATACCTGCTCCGAGTTTCTATGTTTCCACGTTTATTGTCCAGGTCTTGCTGCATTTGAACATGGACACCTTCAATACCTGAGGATTCATGAATGGTGCTGAACATTGTGCAACCATCAATGAACATCCCCATTTCTGACCTTATGATGGAGGGAAGGTCATTGATGAAGCAGCTGAACATGGTTGGGCCTGGGATACTACCCTGAGGAACTCCTGCAAAGATATCCTGGAACTGAAATGACTGACCTCCAACAATCACAACCACCTTCCTATCTGCCAAGTCTGACTCCAACCAGTGGAAAGTTTGCCCCTGATACTCATTGGATCCAGTTTTGCCAGGACTCCTTGATGACACAGTCAAATGCAGCTTTGATGGCAAAGGAATTTAGCTCCTTTGTCCGTGTTGGACCAAGACTGCAATGTAGTTTTGTTGTAATTGGTCAGAACCTTTTTAAAGATTTCACCTGACCTGTATCATGCACCCTTTTCTATCTTCCTCATCATCCAGAGAGTTCTGGCTTTGGTTCCTGCAACTTTTGCCCTTGTTGGAATGGACTCAGCTTTATTTGATGCATCCAGTTGTTCCAGTGCAGTTTCTCTTGTCAGTATTTGTTCCAGTTCATCTGGCTGGCTTTCTTTTTATCCCATTGAAATTATTCAAAAAGTTTCTCTCTTCAACTCATCAGGGCAGTTGTACAAAATACTAATGTGAAAGAGAGCAATATGTTGAAACTCTCTGTGAGAAGTGCAATTGATTGGTTGGCAAGTAGACTCTGATTGATAGAAGCAAGGCCATGGTTATGTACATGTTAAATTATGACAAACCTTTAACTGCCAAGCTTTGTTTAAACCCAACAAGCTTGTACTTCCATAGCTCTGAACATAGTTTGCAATTTTAGGTGTCATTCTGCAATTGGACATTTACAAAAGAATTTCGAGTATATGACGAATTACGTTGACAACTGATTTTGGATCCTGTATACGGTTTCACATAGAGGAAGCTTCTTGTCTCAATACCTGTGGCCCTGTCCTTTGCACTGTGCCTGTTCCAACTCAACAAAGATGGTGATAGCTACTCTCTGGTTCATTGCTCAGGCTGTTTCATTGACATATCAAAAAGTCAGCTTATCTGGCTTCAAACAAAGCTTGATAGCTAACTGTCAGTTTTTATCAACCTCATGCATTCTCCATGAAATGCCTTGACCAATCAGAGTCTATTTGACAGCCAATTGGCAATTTCTTCTCGTGCAGTGTATAAAATATCATTCTGCTGTACTTTGGTACTCTTGTCAATTGTCCTGATGAGAGCAAGATAAAAACCTTGACAAAATGTGTCTTTTATCAGAAAAACCAACTAACTTCAATCGTTCTTTAAATTAAGAATCAAAGAACAGAGACAATGAAGTTTAATACCCAACATTAAATGATTAGTCAGTGTTTTTGTTCCTTGTGAACCTTTAGTTTTCAGGATACCTGTCAGTATGTGGATGGGCAGTGGGAAGGATTGAAACTTCAGGATTGTCTTCATCACCTGATGTTGTCTCCACAGACTTGGCGAAGGTTCAGGGAGAGTGAGTCATGGACAGAGCCTGAGGCAGAACATGTCTGGCAGTTAATGAGAACAGTCTGTGTGGTGTTACCATGGAATATCTTATTGAATAGCAATAGTAATGAGTTGTGTGGATTGGTGTGAACGTGCTTGCTGATTGCTCAACCCCAGGAGAGCTCGTTTTCAATAAATAAGATCCCAATAACAGAAGTACTTATGCTATCGGATAAGAATAAGGCCATTGGACCCATCAAGTCTGCTGCATCATTCAATCATGTTTCTCAACCCTGTTTTCTGCCTTCTCCCCATTATGCTTAATCACTTTACTAGCCAAGAACCTATCCCAGGGACTTGATGAATTTTTCCCAAGCTTGTCTCCTGGAAAAGAAACTCCAGTTTCACTTGGGAGTGTTAACCTAACCCAAGACACAGCAATTGCAAATTGTAAGCTCAGTTAGGAACGTTTATAGGGAGGGTGCTGTCTCCATTGGTGGGATAGCACATTGTGTTCCACTGCTAAGTCAGCATCCACTTGAATTTGGGCAGCCCAGACTAGGTGTACAGTTTGGACCCACCATCACGGTCCGTCTGCTCCACTGGGAACCTGGAGCTTAGAGTCACTGCTCAAGAGCTGGATGGAATCCATTGTATCAGTAAACCAACAAAATGCACAGCAAGAAAGGAGATGAAAGTGAGAGCTTCAGGAGCATGTACGTGGGGTTGACAGATAACTAACTATCAGCTGGGCAATACCATGCACAGGAAAGCTTGAAGGCCTGAATGTTGACATAGCTTCACTACAAGACTGCAGGCTTACTGAGAGAGGATTAGTGAGAGAACAGTGTGGACAGTGTAGGTCAGAGGAAACCTGGTAGCAAGAGTATGGTCAGCAATAACTGAGCAACACAGGAATTCTTTAACATCTGCAGTGGAGGGTGAACAGTGTTGTGTTCTGGCACTGAAATTATGGCATATTTTTCTCTTTGCTGCTGTCATGTGTCACTTACAGACCAGAATGGACAGAAAGCTGTTCACTCCTCACCTGAGATCCATGTCAAAGGTGCTCCGAGCCCTTGACACGGAGTGGTTCTACGCTGACGATGCTACACTAACATTCCACACTGAGAAACAGCTGCAGCAGCAAATGGACAGACTCTCTCTCTCTCTCACGCTGAGAAAGGGTTTGGTTTGACCATCAGCTTCAGGAAGGCAAAGGTCATGCTCCAGGATGTTGCCATTATGTCATCTGTCAGCATTGACAATGTGACCCTGGAGAGTGTCAATAGTTTCCCATCGCTCCACAATCACCAGCAATCTGTCACTTGATGCTGAAATCTCACTCCCATCACAAACACTGCAGCTGCTGTGCCTGAGCTGAGTGAGTGTGTGTGTGAGAGAGAGAGAGAGAGAGAGAGAGAGAGTAACAACAACAGAGACTGCAGAGAACATAACACAGTTTACCAAATCTGTGTCCTCCATGCACTCCTATACAGTGCTGAGACCTGGACAGTATCTGCTCAGCAGGACAAAAGACCAAACAGCTTTTACCTTCACTTTCTCCAACTTATCCTCAGCTTTACTTGACAGGACAAGGTCACCAACTCACAGGGTCCTGGATCGTGATAATTCCATCAGCGTACACTCATTGCTAAACCAGTGCTGGCTCGACCCTGATCATAGGAGGAGGGATGGCAGGTGGTTACCCAAAAGCCTTCTGTATGGGGGACTGGCCTCAGGGTCACCACCTCCTTCACCCCCATATCCCTACCACAGGGACTGACAGCCATGACCTCTGGAGGCCAACTGTTTGGAAATGGTTTGGAGGAGATGAGGAGAAATGGAGAGCTCAGCTGGCCAAGAAGAGGCCCAGATATTAGTGCAGATTGTCAGCCATTGATGCTCTGTCCCGGCCCCATACTTGAGCAGGTACATTTTGAACATGCGCGCGCGCACACAATCACGCATATACACACACGTGCACACACAGATATACACACGTATCTGCTTGGGTGTATGTGTTTGTTGGAACATTGCTGCAAGGCCAGGTCAAAAATGTTAGCACGAGAGCAAGATACATTGGTCAAATGACAAGTAACTAAGAGATCAGGGTCATTCCTATGGACAGAGCAGAGGTGTTCCACAATGCAGTCACCCTCGTCTGTGTGTAGCCTTTCTGATAGAAAGGAGGTAGTGAATTCAGTCAACAAATTATTGTCTAACAAGACAGAGGTCAACCACAAAATAAAGTTTGCTTTCAGTATTTCAGTTCCTGCTTTCTGAATACAGACTAAACCGAGAAACCATCAGGGGTGCAGCATTGAGCTGACCTAGTTTCAAACCGGAAATGCAATTTGAGGACCTTTGTGATAGAATTGATTAAGGTCTTCATTCTGCTAGCTTTCTGCACAAATTACAACTCCCTGGAGAGAGTCAGTTAGTGGCGAAAAAGCCTGCTATACCTGCATTTCATCAAAGCCACACCTACATTTGACAGCTCAGAAATTTCAATAGAAATTTAAATTCTTCAACAGAGCCAGCGGCAACCCATCAAGTGGAGGATTCTTGCTGTGAGGCCCTGAGTCATCAGTCTCTGAGTGCAACGATAATTACGTAGTATGGGCTGTTACAGGATTAGTGTAATTAGGATGGGATTGTAAGTGTGAGGGGGTTAGAATGAGGGGTAATGACAGGGTGGGATGGTTGCTGTGTGAAGGCTTGTTAGGGTGCAGTTAGTTGGGGGTTGGTATGGTGTGGTTGTTAGGGTTTGTTTAGTCGGGGGTTGTTAGGTGGGCGTTGTTAGGGTTCGGTTGTTAGGTGGGGGTTGTTAGGGAGCGGTTGTAGGTACTGGCTGGGATGGTGTGAGAAGAAGAAATGGAGAGCTTGGGGGCTTTCATCATTGCAGATAGATGTGTACGGCGACTGGATGTCCATGGTGAAGATAAGGCATAGGGGGCCGGGGAAATAAAAGTCTTTATAAATATTTATTTATGTAATATTTACATACATATATTTGACCTGTGCATGCAAATACCAACGGTACCTCATGCAGCTCTCAACCTTATCTTTCTGCTGTTGCCTCAGTTTCTTAGAAGTAGGTGTCGCATACAGTTATAGTATAACTCCCCCAAATTCAATAGCGGCCATAATTTGGTTTCCTTTTGTTGTTTATTATTTTATACAGAGATCTGGCTCTTATTTGTCCATTTTTTGCTCATGCCAAGCATGAATTTCATCCCCTTGAAAACAATACCTCATGTTTAAGTTGACCCCCTAATTTCAGCTGAAGAAAAGGTCTTCAAAACTTGACCTATACGCAAGTCCATAGGAATATGTTTTGTTGGCATCCCTGTAGTTGTAATGAAGTTGTCACGTGAGGCCAGCTTTCTCGGTTTCTGTTAGTTGTCTGTCTGATATGTTTCTTACTCATTGGTCTGTTTTGTTGTTGTCCTTGCTGTGGAGCTGTTTAGTGAGTTTATCTTGTAGTGCTAGTCTTTTCATCGTTCTGGTCCGGTTTAGCTTTTAGTGGTCCAGTTTTCCAGCTAATACACACTGACAATGAAGGACACCAATTCAATTGTGACAGTGTTAAACACTGGAACAGGCGAAACAAAGACAAGTTCGGGAACTCCTGGAGGCCTGATATTCATCCACTGGTCCCATAAACAAGTACGTTGGAATTGAACCCATCTCCAGACCAATACAGTACGAAACAGGAAGTGGAACACCTGCCACAACAGACAGAACAGTACAAATCCTGATTGGATCACAACGACAACACTTCATCCAGAGGCTACACAGCACTGAAGATGTCACCCAGGAGGGAGACAAAACCTTAGGATGAAAATCAACTGATCAGCAAACTTACAGACAACTTCAATCACAACTCAAGCTACAGATCTTCACTAAAACCTTTAACTCCCTTTCTTTACCTGTTTTGCAGGGGTGTCTAATTGCTGCTCCCAAATCTGTGATCTTCACAATGCCTTAGTCCACACACAAGAACATCAAACATCTACCTCAAATTTAACTTGACACCTGAACAAATTGAATTTAACCCCTGTCGCTATGTATTCTTGAGAGGGAAATTGCAAATATACCTTGCTCCCTGACTACTGTCTTCTTTACATTACCAGGTTCACAATCCCAGATACTCACAGGGGATTTCAATTCAGTTTATTATGCATTTCTCCCATTTAAGTCCATACATTTAAACCTTGCTCAACACTTTGTCAGGCACGATGTAACAGATCTCTTTCACTCTTTTTCTTGAAGTTCAATATGTCCACAGCTGACCCAGGGTTAAGATCCATGGTTATGATTCTTTTAATTTAAAAGAATCTGGGGAGGATATCGCAGCGGCTTTACTGCTAAGGTTTAATAATTAATTAGATAAAGATATGGTGCTGGAGTAGTAGTAAAGAGCTATTACACTTCAGATATTTAAGGGAGATAGAAAGTGTTTAGGGAATTACAGACCGGTTAGCTAAATATCAGTAGTAGAAAAAGATTGAATCATTACTAAAAGGGAGAATGGAGGAACATCTAAAAATTAGAAATATAACAATTAATAGTCAGCATGGATTTCAAAAGGGCATATGTTGGCATGTGCCATTGTCCATTAGTCAGCTCATTTCAGTGAAGGTAGATAGATGGAGTCCACATAAGAATGAAAATTGCTTCTAATCCGAGTGTTAAACTTCCAGAAGCAACAAATAGGCATAAAATTGCATTAGTAACTGACTATCAGGTATATCTTATTATGAAAGCCCTTAGTTAACATCTAGTTTTGCCCTTAACAGGCTTGTGTGCAAGTTAATCATTTGGGCTGTGCGACACAGTGGTAGTGCAACTAGCTCTGAACAAGGAGGGCATGGGTTCAAGTCCCACTCATTCAAATGGCATGAAATCATATAACAAGTCAGTTAGAAAGTACATTTAAGGCTCATTTCACCAAAATAGACCTTAGAGCATGGATCAGTACTTGGGGCTATGACGTTGTGGCCATAACAGGGACAGGAATGGTTGCTTGATGTTCCATGGTTTAGAACATTCAAAAAGAACAGGGAGGGCGGAAGAAGAGGAGGGGTGTAGCATTGTTAATCGGAGAGTGCATCACAGCTACAGAAATGAAGGTTGTTGAGGAAGGTTTGTCTACTGAGTCAGTATGAGTGGAAGTTAGGAACAGCAAGGCAACAGCCACTGCATTGGGGATTTTCTACAGACCACCTAATAGCAGTAGAGAGATTGAAGAACTCAT
>NC_057734.1:556925-572949 GCF_004010195.1 Chiloscyllium plagiosum | reverse complement strand
ACTCTTCGCAACCCCCACTCTTCCTGTGCCCCCCCACCCTGTCCCTCACCCTCTCCCTCTCCTCCATCTCCCTGGCCTCCATCTCCACGTATCTGCTCACTTTGCCCTCTGTATAAATACCATTTTTTCTGAGCTGCTATGAATTCTGAAGTTTCACCAAACTCTAAATGTTAACTTTGCTTCCACAGATGTTGCCAGACTTGCTGAGTTTCACCAACAATTTCTGTTCTTGTTTTCTTTCTGCAGTTTGGCAAATTTTGTTCAGGTCTGATTTAAGGCCTAATAAGACAGGGTGATTGGAAATGGAGTTTTATTTGTGCAATGTTTGTGTCATTGGCTGTGTTCTAGTGTGGTGATGGAATTTGATGTCAGCCCTGTTTTACAAATTGGTTCTGTGTGGGTGCTATTTGTGAAGCTTCAATTATTCTCTACTCGTGGTTGCTCTGGGTTGGAATCTCACAGGCCATTTGCAGCCGTCCTTGTTAGAGGTTTATGTACCATTGAGAGATTGGTGACATCTGTCAGCCTGACTGAGTAAGACAGAATGCGTGGGCGGTGTTCATTTAATCTGCTGCAGATCTCACCAGTTTGATGTGTTGCTTGAGGCAGACTCTGCTGCAAAACCAAACTGCAGCAACCAGCAATTAGTAAACTCCTGGTGATTCTGGAAATGTGTGTTACTTGGTGTGTTACTTGAGGAATCCTCACTCCAGCTCCTGACAGCATCCGATCAGTCGGGGAGATGAGCTGTCATCCTTCTCTTTTCTGCATTGGCATCTTTATGGGCTGCTCACTTGTCTTAAGCAAGAGGCTGTTTATTCCATGATGATAACTAGGTTCAAGTTACTTTGAGTTACTGAGATAATGAAAGAGAGCTCAAGGTTTGACTCCTTTGAGATCCAAAGTTGTTTTTTCTTCCTTAATCCATTTTCTGTGGTGTTCTCTCTCAGCACTCCTCAGCATTAACCCTTTCAGATATTTATATCCTAATATAGCATCTCCATCAAGCTCTTTTCACATTGGTATTATGATCCATTTATGTACATAAGTAGATTACAAACTGTTGTACCTTCATGTTAATGTCCAGAACCAGCTTTGACTCTCTTCCTTAGGAATGTAGTCTCTCCTTTTTGTTCTCTAATTTCTTCAACTTATTCCTTGTTGCATGATTTCCATTTCTCTGGAAATGTTCTTTTTACAGAACTCTGTTTTTCAGATGATGAGTATGCTGTTAACTTGCAAAATTTTCTAAAATGTCCCAATTGGCCTCATTCATAGCACTCAGCTTTGTTCTTTATTCCCTCATGGGATGTGGGTGTTGCTGGTTGGGTCAGCATTTATTGCTTGTCCCTAGTTGCCCCTTGAGCTGCCTTCTTGAACCGTTGCAGTCCATGTGCTGTTGGCAGACCCCAATCTCCCTTAGGGAGGGAATTCCAGGACTTTGACCCAGTGACAGAGAAGGAACGATGATATATTTTCAAGGGTAGTGTTCCCATGTATCTGCTGCCTTTGATCTTCTAGATGGAAGTGGTCGTGAGTTTGGAAGGTGCTGTTTGGGGACCTTTGGTAAATTTATGCAGTGTATCTTGTAGATAGTGCACACCGCTGTTACTGTGCATTGGTGGAGAAAGGGGGTGGATGTCTGTGGATGTAGTGCCAATCAAGCGGGATGCTTTGACCTGGATGGTGTCAAGTTTCTTGAGTGTTGTTAGAGCTGCACCAATCCAGACAAGTGGGGAATATTTCATCATGCTCATTACTTGTGCCTTGTAGATGGTGGACAGGTTATAGGGAGAAAGTGAGAACTGCAGATGCTGGAGATCAGAGCTGAAAAATGTGTTGCTGGAAAAGCGCAGCAGGTCAGGCAGCATCAAAGGTGCAGGAGAATCGACGTTTCGGGCATAAGCCCTTAAGGTTATAGGGAGCCAGGAGGTGAATTATTCACTGCAGTATTCCTTGCCTCCACTCTGTTCTTAGCCACTCTATTTACTAGGTGGGTGCAATTGAGTTTCTGGTCCACAGTAACTCCAAAGATGTTGATCAAGGGGGTTCAGTGATGGTAATACTATTGAATGTCAATTGATTACATTCTGTCTTTATTGGAGATGGTCATTGCCTTGCATTTGTGTGTCACAAATGTTATTTGTCACTTGTCAGCCCAAGCCTGAATATTGACCAGGTGTTGATGCATTTGGTCCATCTGAGATAATGTAAATGTGCAGAACATTGTGCAAACATTGACAAACATCCCACTTCTGACCTTATGATGGAGGGAAGATCATCAATGAAGCAGCTGAAGATGGTTGGACCTAGGACACTTCTCCTAGGAACTCCTGCAGAGATGTCCTGGAGCTGAGATAACTGCCTCCTTAAAACCACAACCATCTTTCCATGTGCCAGGTACGACTCTAACCACGAGAGAGTTTACCCAAGATTCCCATTGATTCCAGTTTTGCTGTGGCTCCTGGATACCACACTCGGATGCAGCCTTGATGTCACGGGCTGTCACTTTCACCTCACCTCTGGAATTCAGCTCTTTTGTCCATGTTTGAACCAAGGCTGTAATGAGGTCAGGAGCTGAGTGGTCCTGGCAGAACCCAAACTGGGCCTCACTGAGCAGGTTATTGCTGAGCAGGTGCTGCTTAATAGCACTGTGGATGTCACCTTCCATCACTTTACTGATGATCGAGAGTAGACTGATGGAGCAGTAACTGGCCGGTTTGGATTTATCCTGCTTTTTGAGTATAGGACATACCTGGAGAATTTTCCACATTGTCGGGTAAATGCCAGTGTTGTAACTCTACTGGAAAAGCTTGACTAAACGAGTGGCAAGTTCTGGAGCACAAGTCTTCAGTACTATTGACAGAACGTTGTCCGAGCCCATAGCCTTTTTTGATCGCTCAGCTTTATCTATCACTTACAACTTATGCTGTTTGATATGCAAATAGTCCTGTTTGATGGCTTCACCAGGTTGACTTTCTAGGTATGGAGAAAGTGAGGTCTGCAGATCAGAGTAGAGAGTATGTTGTCCGAGGAGTAGGAGAATCGACGCCCTTTATCAGGAATGGCTCTGGCCCGAAACGTCAATTCTCCTGCTTCTTGGATGCTGCCTGACCTGACTTTTTAGGTATGCCTAGTGCTGCTCCTGCACTCTCCATTGAACCAGGGTTGATCCTCTGGCTTGATGGTAATGGTTGAGTGAGGGATATGCAGCGCTGTGAGGTTACAGTTTGTGCTGGAGTACAATTTTGCTAACTGTTGATGACCAACATGGGTGTCTCATGGGTGCCCAATCTTGAGTCGCTAGACGTGTTCAAAGTCTGTCTCATTTAGCACAGTGATAGTGCCATATAACACAATGGAGGCCATGCTCAGTGTGAAGATGGGACTTCATTTCCACAAGACAGTATTGGTAAGAGTGACCACTGCAGAGTTGTGGACAGATGTATCTTCAGTTGGTAGATTGGTGTGAGTAAAGTCAAATTTGTTTTTCCCTCTTGTTGGTTCCCTCACCACCTGCTATATACCCAGTCCAGCAGCTATGTCCTTTAGGATCCGACCAGCTTGATCAGTTCTGCTGCTGCTGAGTCACTCTTGGTGTTTGACATTGAAATCCATCACCCAGAGTACATCTTGTGCCCTTGCCATTTTCAGTGCTTCCTCCAAGTGTTGTTCAATATGTTATTCATCAACCGAGAGAGGATGGTACATGGCAATCAGCAGGAGGTTTCCTTGCCCATGTTTAACCTGAAGACATGAAACTTCGTGGGGTCCAGAGACATGTTGAGGATTTCCAGGGCAAGTCCCTCCCCACTGTGTCCCACTGTGCCGCCACCTCTGCTGGGTCTGTCCTGCTGGTGATCAGGACATATCTGGGGATGGTGATGATGGTGTCTGGGACTTTGATTCCATGAGTATGACTGTGTCAGGATGTTGCTTGACTAGTCTGTGAGACCGCTCTCCTAATTTGGAACTAGCCTCCAGATATGAGTAAAGAGGACTTTGCAGGGTCGACCCAGCTATTTCTGCCGTTGTCTTTTTGGTACTTAGGTCTGTCCAGTTTCCTTTCTTTGTTGAGACTGCATAGTGATTGATGTAACTGAATGGCTTGCTGGGCCATTTCAGAGGGCAGTTGAAAGTCAACCACATTGCTGTGGATCTGGAGTCACATGTAGGCCAGACCAGGTGAGGATGGCAGATTTCCTTCCCTGAAGGACATTTGTGAACCAGGTGGGTTTTTCTGACTATCGACATTAGTTTCATGTTGTCAGTAGGTTCTTCATTCCAGAGTTTTTTCTATTAAGTTGAAATTCTACCATCGTCATGGTGGGATTTGAACCCAGCTCCCCAGAACATTCACTGAATTTTTAATGCTACTATCCATCACCTCATCTGCTGGAGATTCATTGAGCTTGAAATGACATCATGTACAACCTAATTTGGTCAGACGTTGATTCTCACATCCAACATGTTCCAACATTAAATATTCCTTAGATTGAAGACAACCTGATAACTTCTCATCAATCACAGCAACTACGATACAGTCACTAATTCATTCAGCACACCCACAACATCCTGCGAGACAACATCAATCTACCGAAAAGGCTTCTATTGATTTTCACTAATACTTATATTGTTGAATTAGTCCAGTTCTATCACTTACCTACTTTTAGATCATTGTGGACCTTTCACATTATCAAATGGTTGAGGTAATGGCATTTGTTGGGTCAAGCCTTGGGACAGTTGTGTTAGATTGACCTTGGCTCCTTCCTACTGTGGAAATGTTCTGATTTTGTACTTCTCTCCAGAGTATCACCAGTTTGCAGTTAGTCTTCAAAGCTTCTGAAGTTTGTTTTCTAAACCTTTGGAGTCTTCCCACTCTCGCCCTATAATCAAAGGTTTTTTGAGGTATTTCCCTTGCCTTTATCTGTTCAGCTGCATCCCTCAGACCCTATCTCTGGATGTTTTCTCCCTCATTGTCATCATGTGGTTTAAGCCAAAGTTTCTCTGTGCACATTGAGATCCTGGTGTGGAGTACCTCGGGCTGTGGGTGTTTGTCCACACCCTGCCCCGGAGGCTGCTTGCTCCTTATCACTAAGGAAGACTTCTGTGCTAATAATGCACCATGTCACTCCTTCCTATCCAGTCGTATGTGATTAGTTTTCAATCACAACTCTCCTGCATTGAATCTGAGACCTCTTTGTTTACATGCTCATTCTGGACTGACGTCTTTGTCAGAGCCATGTGATCTGTTCCATCATCAGGATTTATATGGGTCTCATTGGACCACATTGTTAGCTGCTATTTTGCTCAGTTTATGGTTATCGGTGAATGTTCGAAACAGTCAAGATTCTGGTCTTAGTTCCTGAGTGACCACTACGCAGGAATCTCCAAAACTCCCCTGGGATATCCCCACAAACTAGCACCATCTGTTTCTAAATTCTCATCTCATCTAATTTACGATCCGTCTGTGAGATTTACATGGAATTCCACAAGCTCTGATGTTAGTTCAGATTTAGTGCCCTTGTTTTTCACTTCAGATTCCTGGAATAAACCAGGGCAGAGAAATAAATTCCTGTTTCGAAAGAGAATGAAGCCAAATATCTCTTATTCAAACATTGAAACCATGACATTGAAAGCTTTGCTTTTGTATTTCTATATTTGTGACCCCCAACTGAAGAATTATCTTTGAAAACATCTCTCAGCTTGGTCACTGATATATTAAGACATGGGAGCAGAAGTAGGCCATTCAGTCCATCAAAACTGTCCTGCCATGACTGATCTGATCATCTTCAACTCTACACTTCTGCAATTTCCCTAGAACCCTTGATTCTCTTACTGATTAAAAATCAATCGGTCTCTTGAATATACTTGACAATTCAGCCTTCTGCGGGAAGGAATTCCACAGATTCAGTCCCTTCTGAGAGAGGAAATTCCCCACATCTGTGTCTCAAATGTGTGACCCTTTACACTGAGATGATGCGTGTTGGTCCTAGACTCTGCCACAAGGGGAAACAACCTCTCCATATTTCCCTTGTCAAATATCCCCTCAGAATCTTGTATGTTTCAACATTTCAATTCTTATCAAATTTATTCATAATGCGTGAGTTGATGGGTTGATTCTTAAATATTGTCACCAAACATTGGAGGATGTTGGTTTTGATTTATAATTTGCTCCTCAAAGTGATAGACTGCATGGTATTGCTTGTTCATATACCTGGAATTATTCAGCACAAGGGAATAGCTACTGTTGAGAATGATCAAGCAAACCTTAAACAGAAATGTTTGTCACAACACTTGGTGGGATTTAGACAGGCCAGCTTCCATTTCTGAGATCAATCTCAATTGAATTGAATTGAATTGAATTTATTGTCACATGTACCGAGGCACAGTGAAAAGCTTTGTCTTGTGAGCAATACAGGCAGGTCACAGGGTCAAGTAGCATCGATAAATAAATAATAAGTAAACAACGGCAAAAACAAAAACACAGGTACAGCCGAATGTTAAGGGTTTGTGAGTCCATTCAGTATTCTAACAACAGTAGGGTAGAAACTGTTTCGGCTGGTGAGTGTGTTCAAGCTTCTGTAACTGAACCTCCCCAATGGTAGAGGTTGTAGAAAAACATTGCCAGGGTGGGATGGATCTTTGAGAATGCTGGTGGCCTTTCCTTGACAGTGGGCCTGGTAGATGGATTCTATAGATGGGAGGTTGGCCATTGTGATTGTCCGGGCTGAGTTCACCACTCTCTGTAACAGTCTCTGATCTTGAATGGTACGGCTGCCATACCAGGTAGTGATACAGAGCTGAAAATGTGTTGCTGGAAAAGCGCAGCAAGTCAGGCAGCATCCAGGGAACAGGAGAATCGACGTTTCGGGCATAAGCCCTTCCTTGGATGCTGCCTGACCTGCGGCGCTTTTCCAGCAACACATTTTCAGCTCTGATCTCCAGCATCTGCAGACCTCACTTTCTCCTCCAGGTAGAGTGCACCATTTTTCCAGGTCTTCCACCTCCCGTCTGTAGTCTGTTTCGCGCCATCTGAGATTTAACCAACTATGGTGGGATCATCAGTGAACTGGTAAATGGCATTAGTCTGGTATTTGGCGACGCAGTCATAGGTATACAATGAGTACAGTAGGGGGCTGACTACGGACCCCTGGGGGGGCTCCAGTGTTGAGTGTTAGTGAGGATGAAATATTGTCCCCAATCTTCATTGTGACCTGTGGATCAGGAAACTGAGGATCCAGTCGCAGGGAATGGTGCTTAGTCCGAGATCACTAAGTTGAGTGATCAGTCTCGAGGGGGTAATAGTGTTGGAGGCTGAACTGTAGTCGATGAGTAGGACTCTTACGTAGCTGTTCTTGGTGTCAAGGTGTTCCAGGGAGGAGTGAAGGGCAAGTAATATGGCATCTGACGTGGGTCTGTTGGTCCAATAGGCAAATTGGAATGGGTCAAGGGTGGTGGGGAGGCTGGAGTTGATTAATGCCATGACCAGCCTTTCAAAGCACTTCATGACCACTGAGGTTAGGGCCATTGGGTGGTAGTCATTGAGACATGCTGCATGAGCCTTCTTAGGCACAGGGATGATGTTGGCCTCTTGAAACAGGCAGGAACAGTGGCCTGCTGCAGGGAGAGGTTGAAGATGTCTGCGAACACCTCTGCCTGTTGATCCGTGCATGCTCTGAGTACACGGCCTGGTACTCCGTCTAGTCCCATCACTTTCCTTGGATTCACACAAAGGAAAACTAATCTGACCTCTGATGCAGTGACTGTTGGGATAGGTTTGTCAGGACTTGTTGGAATAGGTGTTACCTCTCTGCCGAAATTGTGCTCAAAGCGAGCATAGAATACATTGAGACGATCTGGGAGGGATATGTCATCGTCTGCTATCTTGCACTCTCCCTTTTTAGAACTTGTGATGTCATTCAGTCCTTGCCATAGTGGCTGGGTGTCTGTCTGGGTCTCTAGTTTGGATCAGTATTGGTCCTTGACTGTCTTAATGGCTCTGTGAAGGTCGTACTTGTATTCCTTATATTTGAGTGGGACTCCTAATCTAAAGGCCTCCTGCCTGGTTTTTAGCAGTTTCTGTATGTCCTGACTCATCCAGGGTTTCCTGTTGGGGGACACTCAGATTGACTTTCTCGGTATGCAATCCTCCACACACTTGCTGATAAAGTCTGTGTCGGTGGTGGTATACCCATCCAAGGTACCTGCGGACTGTTTGAATATGGCCCAAACAGCTGATTCCAGACAGTACCAGAGTTGATCCTCTGCCTGGGCCTGTATCTACGAGGGGGGGGGTCTCCTGCTTGAGCTTTTTGCCTGTAAGCCGGGAGAAGAAACATCTCAATGTCAAAATGTCTGTTTTAACAGCCACTTAATCAGGTTTACACATTGAGCAAAGCATTACTTTTCCACAGTATAGACTTAGTAATGGAAAGTAAGTCTGTCATTGGGATACATTCTGAGCATCTCAGATCATTCAGACAAGGGAAATGACTGTCAGCCTTGAGATGACCAAATGTATCACATCCTGACGAGAGTCACGTGGTGTTGTCCATCCTGATCTCACATCACCTTGAAGTGTTGATTAAACCTCTCTCGAATGTGCTGATCTTTCATTTCACACTCTTTGTTTTTCTCTTTTGACAGCAACAACTTGAAGCTGAGGTTGCAAGGCCAGTGAAACCTGAGAATCCAGCTTCCCCACCTCCTGCTGAACAGCAACATCGCAGTGTGGTGCAAATCATTTACGATGAAAACAGGGTAAGGGTTTAATTGCTGCAGGAACAGGCAATGATGACACAGAGCTCAAACTTTCCTTTCACTGCCAAGTTCACCTGATTGACTGAGACTTTACAGGGTGGGCCTTGCTCACCTCATTCTGGATCAGTGGTGCTGGAAGAGCACAGCAATTCAGGCAGCATCCGAAAAGCTTTGAAATCGACGTTTCGGGCAAAAGCCCTTCATCAGGAAACGGTTCCTGATGAAGGGCTTTTGCCCGAAACGTCGATTTCGAAGCTCCTTGGATGCTGCCTGAATTGCTGTGCTCTTCCAGCACCCACTGATCCAGAATCTGGTTTCCAGCATCTGCAGTCATTGTTTTTACCTTGCTCACCTCATTCCATTCTATCAATTGATGTCTAGACGGAGAAGCAGCTGCAGTGGCTTCTCATCTTAATCAGAACATTCTCCTCCAAGGATTTATCCCTAGCTCATTTTTACTGCTCATCTCTTTTCCCCGTCACAGTGTTAACACAGAGTTAGTTTTCCCATGGATTCTGACAATGCCCAGCTCTAACTTAACTCTAACCTGACCACTACCGTGCAACCCTCTCCTCCATCTCCGACTTGACGAGTCTAGGAATTCTGAAAGAGTAACATGGAGTCCAGGAGAAGCTCAGCAAGTCTGGCAGGAGCTGTGCAGAGAGAAAAAGACTTGCTGAATTCCTCCAGCACACTCTGATTTTGTTTGGATTTCTAACATCTGCAGTTCTTTGTGTTTATTTTAGTCAAATGGCTCCAGTCAGTAGGTAGTGTCCCTGTCTCTGGGATAGAACCTCCAGGTTCAAATCCCCATTCCAACACATAGAACAGGAAGGTGTGTTCAAACCATTTGATAATCAACCAGTAAATAGGCCTTTGCTGTTAATACAGGGCCAGGTAGTGTTGAGGAGGTGGAGAGGCTGCAGAAGGACTTGGACAGACTAGAAGTGGGCAAAGAAGTGGCAGATGGAAGGCAAATGTGGTGAAGTATGAGGTTATGCATTTTGGTAAGAATGGAGATGCAGAGTACTTTTTATATGGGAAAGGCTTTGGAAATCTGAAGCATAAAGGGATTTACGAATTATAGTTCAGGATTCTGTTAAAGTTGACTTGCAGGTTCAGTGAGCAAAGAAGCCAGAGAACTGTAGATGTTGGAAATAAGAAATAACAATTGTTCTAGACAAGGGTCACGAGCTGAAATGTTAACACTGCTTTCTGTCCATAGATCAGGCAGAGCTACTGAGTTTCATTTGGGAAGACAAATGCAATGTTAGCATTCATTTCAAGAACAGAGATATACTGCTGATGCTGAACAAGACTCTGGTCTGACCATTTTTGGAATATTGAAAGCAGTTTGCGGCCCCATATCTAAGGAAGGAGCTTTAGAGGGGTCCAGAGATTTACAAAAATGATACCAGGAGTAAAGGGCTGGTCATATGAGGAGCCACATGTGGAGGTGCTGGTGTTGGACTGGGGTGGACAAGCTCACCTGTAGAAGGAGCAACACTCTGAAAGCTTGTGATTTCAAATAAACCTATCAGACTGTAAACTGGTGACAACTGATTTCTGAGCATATAAGAAGCAATTGAGATTTGTTTTTGATGGAGTTTAGAAGGATGAGAAGGGATCTGATTGAAAGGTACAGAATACTGAGAGGCCTGGATAGAGTGAACCTGGAGAAGATGCTTCCAGTAGTAGGAGGGGCTAGGACCTGAGGGCACAGCCTCAGAGTGAAGAGACGACCATTTAGAATCGAGATGAGAAATTTCTTCAGCCAGAGGGTGGTGAATCTGTGGAACTCGTTGCTGCAGAAGGCTGTGGAGGCCAAGTCAATGAATGTGTTTAAGACAGAGACAGGTTCTTGATTAGTAAGAGGATTGAGGGTTACAAGGAGAAAACAGGTGAATGGGGTTGAGGACCAAATCAGCCATGATTGAATGGCGGAGCAGACTTGATGGGCCAAACGGCCTAATTCTGTTACGATAGCTTATAGTCTTCCAACTTCCCACTATTCTCCAAAGGAATCAAGGTGGCTGGAGAGAGGAAACAAATGACTTGACTCCTGTGTTCTGGGCAAGGCCTGAGATGGGGTCTGAAGAAAGAAAGCCTTGTGGCAATATCAGTTACCTATGAGCCCAGGCACATGCTCGGGACTAAGCAACGAGGGGATTCAAATCTCATCACAGCAGATGGTGTGATTCAGTTAAATAAGATCTGGAAGTGGAAACTAGCCTCAATCACAGTGACACAGAACTATCATCATTTGTATAAAATAAACCATCAGGGTCATAAATGTTCTTTAGGGAGGGAAATCTGCCATCCTCACCTGGTCTGACCTAAAGGTGACTCCAGATCCATAGCAATGTGCTTGATACTCAACTGTCCTCTTAAGTAGCCAAGCAAGCCATTGCGTTCTAGGGCTATTGAATCAATAATAAATGTTGGCCTGGTCAATAAAGAAGGGCTTATGCCCGAAATGTCTATTCTCCTGCTCCTTGGATGCTGCCTGACCTGCTGCGCTTTTCCAGCAACACATTTTTCAGTTCTGGTCAATGATGCCCCCATCCCATGAATACTGCTGTAGGTAAGTGGGGGGGAGGGGTGGGGGGGTAGTCAGGAGGAATAGGGCTGATCAGGGATTTACAGGAGGAGGCAGGCTGAGGTATTAAATGAATACGTTGCACCTGCCTTTTTATAAAAGAGGAGGATGCTGTCCAAGCCATGGCTTATTTTATTTGGATCGGATGGAAAATTGGTAGAGTCATTGGAAACAGAGAGTAATGGTTGATGGAGATTGTCCCCTTTCTGGTGGAAGATTTGATGTGGAGTTCCCTAGGGGTTGATATGGGACCCTTGCTTTTCCTGATACATAATCATGCTCTGGATCTTTGGTACAAGGGACAATTTCCAAGTTTGCAGAGAACCCAAAACTTGGAAGAGTTGTAAACTGTAAGGAGGGCAGTGTAAAATTCCAAAAGGACATTGACATGTTACAGCAAATGGATAGAAACTGAAAGAACTGTGGATGCTGTAAATCCGAAACAAAAACAGAAATTGCTGGAAAAGCTCAGCAGGTCTGGCAGCATCTGCGAAAAGAAATCAAAGTTAACATTTTGGGTTGAGTGACCCTTCTTTAGAATAGACGGATCAGTGGCAGGTGAGGTTCAATGCAGAGAAATGTATTATGGTAGGAAGAGCATTGAAAGACAATATGAAATAAGGAGTTCAACTCTAAAGGGAGTGCAGGGGCAGAGGCAGCTGGGTGTAAATTGTGCACAGATTACTGAAGGTTAATAAAGCACACAGTTTTCTTGGGGTATAGACTACAAGAGCAGGGAGATAATATTGAACTTGTACAAGGCACTTGTCAGACCTCAGATGGAGTATTGCGTACTGTTGGGGGTGCCACATTATAGGAAAGATGTGAAGGCATTGGAGAGAGAATGTGCAGGAGCAACTTACAAGAATGGTTCAAAGGATGAGAAATTTCAGTGAAGAAGATGGATTGAAGAAACTGGGACTGTTCTCCTTGGAGAGGAGGAAGCTGACAGGAAATTTGATAGAGATTTTCAAAATGATGAGTGAGCTGGACAGAGTAGATGGGAGAAAATGTTCTCACTCAGTAAAAGAAACGAGCGAGAGGGGCATAGATTTAAAAGTGATGTGCAAATGAAACAAAGGTGATGTGAGAAAAAACTTTTGAATAGTTAGGGTCTGGAATGTACTGCCTAGAAATGTGGTTCAATTGAGACGTTCAAAAGGGCATTCATTGTTTTTGGATGGTAATGGTGTGTGGGGAGATGGGGAAGGTACAGAAGATTGGTAGGAGGATATAGAACCAGTGAAGGCATAATGGGTCAAATAGCTTCCTTCTGCACCACAATAATGGTGATGTTACTGAAAAGCAATCGTCTTCATTTCAGTCACCATTGCTGGGCCACTGGTTGCTGTCTGGTTACTGTATAGTGTCTGGGCAGTAGTTACCATGCAACTCCCTGAAATGGCTGCTGGATTTTGACAATAAATCTTCAGTGTTTAAAAAAAATTCTGAAAAATATCTCTCTTACTGCAGAAAAAAGCAGAAGCTGCTCACCGAACATTCGATCAACTGGGTCCTCACATTGAACTGGTGAGTCTCATCTCTGTCTGATATACAACTAACCCTTCAGTTTATACTGATTTTTAAATGAAAGGAAATAGAAAACTGCTCTTTGGACCATTAACTGAATAAGACCTTCAGAATATTGCCGACTGACATCTTCACTCTACGAGCTGCCTCAACCTTGCACAGACCCATCTGAGCATAGAACAGGAAACCCATAAACAGCACTCATTTCCCACTATCATTGTTGACTGTGTTTGATGGAGAATCACACAGCGATATTTTGTTCAAGTGCCACTACAGCTTTGTTATTTCAGGGGCTGAGAATAAAAACATGTGGATTAGCTGCTTAGAACATGGCAATTATGTATCTGACTTGAGATTACATCTTGCCAATTCAAAACTGTTGATAATATTCAGGAAGCTGTTTTATCCTAAATCAGAGGGTATTAGAACCTGTTTCATTATTTTGTTTAATTCATTATGGAATGTGAATGAATACCAAAGTTTATTGTCTATCCCTAAATGCTCTAGAGAAAGTGGCAATGAGCTGTCCTCTTGAACCACTGCAGACCATGTGCTATTATAGAACATAGAACATAGAAGAATACAGCGCAGTACAGCCCCTTTGGCCCTCGATGTTGCGCCGATCCAAGCCCACCTAACCTACACTAGCCCACTATCATCCATATGCCTATCCAATGCTCGCTTAAATGCCCATAAAGAGGGAGAGTCCACCACTGCTACTGGCAGGGCATTCCATGATCTCACGACTCGCTGAGTAAAGAACCTACCCCTAACATCTGTCCTATACCAACTCCCCCTTAATTTAAAGCTATGCCCCCTCATAATAGCTGACTCCATACGTGGAAAAAGATCCTCACTGTCGACCCTATCTAAACCCCTAATCATCTTGTACACCTCTATCAAGTCACCCCTAAACCTTCCTTTCTCCAATGAAAACAACCCCAAGTGCCTCAGCCTTTCCTCATACGATCTTCCTACCATACCAGGCAACATCCTGGTAAACCTCCTCTGCACCCGTTCCAGTGCCTCCACACCCTTCCTATAGTATGGCGAGCAAAACTGCACACAATACTCCAGATGCAGCCGCACCAGAGTCTTATACAACTGCAACATGACCTCAGGACTCTGGAACCCAATTCCTCTACCTCTATTAGGGAGAGAGTTCCAGGATTTTGACCCAGTGACCGTGAAGGAATGGTGGTGTATTTCCAAGTCAGGATGGTAAGTGACTTGGAGGGGAACTTGCAGGTGGTAGTGTTCCCTTGTATCTGCTGCCCTTATCCTTCCAGATGGAAATGGTCGTGGATTTGGAAGGTGCTGTCTCAGGGGCCTTGGTGAATTTCTGCCGTACATACTGGTAGTGGTAGAGGGAGTGGATGTAGTGCCAATCGAGCAGCTGCTTTGACCTGGATGGTGTCGAGCTTCTTGAGTGTTGTTGGGCTGTACTCATCCAGGGAAATGGGGAGTATTCTATCACACTCCTAACTTGTGCCTTGAGATGGTGGACAGGACTTGGGGTATCAAACAATGAGGGATGTTTGGTGTTCCAGACAAACTGGCTCAGGGGGTGTGTCTAAAGTGAGATTCGGCTGGCAACAAATAGCTGATTAGTCTGTGAAGTTGTAAAAAGGCCTTCTGCCTCCCAGCAGCCATGTGAGTAGTTCCCAGGGAGGTGGACAGCTTGTGGGTGTGAATGATATAATTCACGTGTATCTGAGTACAGCAAATGGCTGTAGATCACAAGACGCATTCCTCCTGTCTCAGACATTATGGCCTGGGAAAAATATGGAACAGACAGAGTCAAGTTGAGGTTTGCTGCTACCCCTAGCGCTGCATAACCAACACCTGTCAGAATAAACCATGCAAATAAGGAGTTCTGGAGACAGATATTTCCCAATCAACTTGATCAGAGATGTCATTACACATCCCCAGAGCAGATGGGAATCTTGGTCATGTCCTGAAGATATTCAAGATCAGGAAATTGACACCATCTGGATCTGATCATCACCAGACTTGACTCTAAACAACTATCACAGTGCTGACTGTACATATTACTCCTGTTTATGCACCAGGATTAGGATGCAAGCTCTGAAGCTGTTGCATTCAAAGCAGAAAGGTTGTCCTCACACAAATATCAGGCATATTGCTGACACAGCTAAAAGCCCAGAGATCCTCGGCTTGATTGAGTAGATGTTCTCCAGTGTTTCCACATGCATCGAAGCACCATCTACAATGTCGCTGATTCAACATGGGAGCAGAAAAAATTCAAAACTGGTTTAAAGCTAACATCAATGTGATCAAATTCCTCGTTGCTCCCATTAATTGCAAGAAAGATCTGAACAGCCTACAGACTGCTAGATAGTGTGCCAACGATTACTTATGCAGATATACTTCAACATAGCAGATTCTAGGGGCATGTATCATCATCATCAGTTCTCAGCCAGTCCAGCCAACACCACTGTGACCTCCACCCCAGGGTAGGCAAGGAAACAGATACCAAATCCATTCCAGATAGAAGGGCAATCAGTCTGATCCATACTACCCATCAAGCCAATATGACTGCCCCCCGAAGATTCAGAGTTGCTGGTTAACATGCCCTGTTATGTATCTGTAGTCCAGAGCTCTGAACAGTAATGGGAGAAGATCCCATTTTTCTTTCCATCTCAGGTTGATCAGGAATCTCTCCTGCTCTTACCACCTGCCATTGGCCTGTGTTGGAAATATTTTCAAGTTTACACTCAATCTGTCTGGCCAGGTTATGAAAACACCTTCTTTCTCCATAGAGTGGGACTTGAACCAGTTGATCAGAAGTAGAGACATTACCTATTGCATGACAGGATTAAAAAGACAACAAGGAGAAAATGAGGATTGCAGATGCTGGAGATCAGAGCTGAAAATGTGTTGCTGGAAAAGCGCAGCAGGTCAGGCAGCATCCAAGAAGCAGGAGAATCGACGTTTCGGGCATGAGCCCTTCTTCAGGAATGAGGAAAGTGTGTCCAGCAGGCTAAGATAAAAGATAGGGAGGAGGGACTTGGGGCAGGGCATTGGAAATGCGATAGCTGGAAGGAGGTCAAGGTGAGGGTGATAGGCCGGAGTGGGGGTGGGGGCGGAGAGGTCAGGAGGAAGATTGCA
>NC_057734.1:553712-556487 GCF_004010195.1 Chiloscyllium plagiosum | reverse complement strand
GTCTTTGAAGAAGGAGGCCATCTGGGTTGTACAGTATTGGAACTGATCCTCCTGGGAGCAGATGCGGCGGAGACGAAGGAATTGGGAATATGGGATGGTGTTTTTACAGGGGACAGGGTGGGAGGAGGTGTAGTCTAGGTAGCTGTGGGAGTCGGTCGGTTTATAGTAAATGATTCGGTCACCCAAGATAGAAATGGAAAGGTCTAGGGAGGGGAGGGAGAAGTCTGAGACGGTCCAGGTGAATTTGAGGTCGGGGTGGAAGGTGTTGGTAAAGTGGATGAACTGTTCAACCTCCTCGTGGGAGCACGAGGCAGCCCCGATACAGTCATCGATGTAGCGGAGGAAAAGGTGGGGGGTGGTGCCAGTGTAGCTGCGGAAGATGGATTGTTCCACATATCCTACGAAGCGGCAGGCATAGCTGGGCCCATCCGGGTGCCCATGGCTACTCCTTTGGTTTGGAGGAAGTGGGAGGATTGGAAAGAGAAGTTGTTCAGGGTGAGGACCAGTTCAGTCAGTCGAAGGAGGGTGTCAGTGCAAGAGTACTGGTTGGGTTGGCGGGAAAGGAAGAAGCGGAGGGCTTTGAGTCCTTTGTGATAGGGGATGGAGGTGTACAGGGACAAGTCCATTAGCAGCCAGTCATTCTCTCCATCAATTGCTGTAAACTGTTGCCTCTAACCAGTAACTGAAAGACTTGTTAACAAGTGTGCTCACTGCCTGTATCTTCTGCAAAGAATTGAAAGAATCTGGAAGTAAGAAGATTGGAGAATAGAAAGGTCATGGGAAGCAAAAAGAGAAACCTCATCAGATCCTATCGAAGGTGCTATTGGACAGTGTTTCCCAAGTACTTTTTCCTTCACCCATAACGCTTTAATTAGTGTATGTGTCTGTTTTTAAAAGGGGGTTAGAATTTCAGATTCTTGTAGATTTACCTGATGATGATTTCCAGTTTTGTTCACTTGTGTTAGAATTGATTTGTTTGTAATAAGTAATAGTTTCTTTTGAAATACAGAAACCATGTTAGTACTTACTGTTAATAAAGCAAACAAGAAAATTGGGGAGTTGAGTAATTTAATTAGGTTTTCAGTTTTTGTCTGGCTCTGGGTCATGAGGCTTATGTATCAGAAACTTTCCTGAGTGGGTTGTGATAACTAAAATTGTTTCCTGTTATGGAGTCATGGAGTTATACAGCACAGAAACAGACCCTTTGGCCCAACTCATTCATGTTGACTAGGTTTCCTGAACTGAACTAATGCCTTTTGCCTGGGTTTGGCCCATGTCTTTCTCAACATCTCCTATCCATGTACCTGTCCAAATGTCTTTTAAATGTTGTAACTGTTCTCCCTGAGGGACTTGATAAAAGCAGCTGTCTCAAAATCCAAATTGTGTGTTTGTTAAACTTGTTACCAAATGATTCAGAGAGTGAATTCCAATCCTAATGTAAGAACTTGATTTCAGTTTAAGTTATTTGGAAATAAAATGTCTATATCAGAGAAAATGACCATGCAGCTGCAAAAATCCAATTGGTTCATTCTTATTTAAGACCTTGTCCAGTCTCTCATGGTTTCATTCTTCTCTGAAGTGGCCAGTGAACATCAGCAGCAGGCACATCCCGAGAATGAACCGTGCAAACAAAGTTTTGTCTTTTACTAAAAATAAGCTTGAGTTTGTTTGGTTGATTTCCCATCAGCAGTTTGTGGTTACCAGATGAGTGATTTGAATATGTTAACTGCTATCACTCATAAAAGCAGCAGCTCTGATATTTTCAGAGTGTGCGGTCTCTCAGATATCGCCACATCTCGGGATGTGGGAGAGGAGGGCTGTCACCAGCACAGCTCAAAAGAAACTATCCTCTCGGGAACCTGAACAGGTTGTTATTTATCTTCTCTTTTTCTTTTAACAGCCTTTATATAATCAGCCATCAGATACCAAGCAGTATCATGAGAACATTAGGATGTGAGTTTGAATTTATTTCACTGGTTTTCAATTATATTGCAACTTGCACCTTGATGATAATTGAAGGGTAGATTGGGGAACTGGTTAAAGTGAGAGATCTTGCTGTTTCTGAGATTAGAAACATTAGCACCAAGAAAGGCCATTCAGTCAATCCTACTCTTTGAAAGAGTAACACAGTTAGCCCTGCCCTTCCTGCTCCTCCCTGTGGTCCTGCAGGATTTCAATTCCAGGTGTTTATTCCATTTCTTTTTGAAAGGTGTTATTGAATCAACTTTCCTTTGGAAACCCAGATTATTCACAGTTATTATGTCTAAAAAAGTTTAGTCCATTTTTCTACAGAAGAGATAGAACATAGAACATAGAACATAGAACAATACAGCACAGAACAGGCCCTTCGGCCCACGATGTTGTGCCGAACATTTGTCCTAGCTTAAGCACCCATCCATGTACCTATCCAATTGCCGCTTAAAGATCACCAAAGATTCTGACTCTGCCACTCCCACAGGCAGCGCACTCCATGTCCCCACCACTCTCTGGGTAAAGAACCCACCCCTGACATCTCCCCTATACCTTCCACCCTTCACCTTAAATTTATGTCCCCTTGTAACACTCTGTTGTACCCGGGGAAAAAGTCTCTGACTGTCTACTCTATCTATTCCTCTGATCATCTTATAAACCTCGATCAAGTCACCCCTCATCCTTCGCCGTTCCAACAAGAAAAGGCCGAGAACTCTCAACCTAGCCTCGTACGACTTCCTCTCCATTCCAGGCAACATCCTGGTAAATCTTCCCTGCACCCTCTCCAAAGCTTCCACATCCTTC
>NC_057734.1:543711-550472 GCF_004010195.1 Chiloscyllium plagiosum | reverse complement strand
TCCGAGACGTCTCGGACCCTGGCACCCGGGAGGCAACAAACCATCCGAGAGTCTCGCTCATGTCCACAGAACCGTCTGTCCGTCCCTCTAACTATTAGTCTCCTATAACTAGCGCTCTCCTCCTCTCCCCCTTTCCCTTCTGAGCCTCAGAGCCGGACCTCGTGCCAGAGACCCGGTCACTGCAGCTTACCCCTGCTAGGCCGTTCCCCCCAACAGTATCCAAAGCGGTATACTTATTGTTTAGGGGAACGACCACGGGGATCCCTGCACTGCCTGCTTCCTCCCCTTCCCATCTCTAACTGTTACCCAGCTACCTATGTTCTCTGGCGTAACTATGTCCCTGTAGCTTCTATCTATCACCCTCTCAGCCTCTCGAATAATTCTCAGTTCATCCAACTCCAGCTCCAGTTCCCTAACACGTTCTGTGAGGAGCAGGAGCTGACTGCACTTCCTGTGAAGTTAGCAGGAGCATCAGTGGTCACCCCTACCTCAAACATCCTGCAGGAGGAACATCCCACTGGCTGCGCTGCCATTACTCTACACTTAGTCTCCAAAACAAGAACACTAAGTAGCTTACCTTTGTTTTTTAGGTTAGAGGAGGAGGGAGAGTGGGAGACAATACACGTGTAGTGTCTCGGGTTCCTTCTCCACTCAAATAACAATTACTTACCTTCCCGACCGGCTCTGCACTCCGATTTCACTTCCGCCCAGCTCCCGCTGCTCTCTGCTGCAAAAAGTATAAAAGGAAAAGTTGCTGTTATATCTATTTTCTTCCTAGAGCAGAATATTCCTGCATGTCTTCAAAGATATTTAAATGAAAATTAATTTATTAAACTAAGTGACTGGGGAGTATAAAGGTGAGTGTCATAGAGACGTACAGCACAGAAACAGACCCCTCGGTCCAACCCGTCCATGCCGACCAGATATCCCAACCCAATCTAGTCCCACCTGCCAGCACCCGGCCCATATCCCTCCAAACCCTTCCTATTCATATACCCATCCAAATGCCTCTTAAATGTTGCATTTGTACCAGCCCCCACCACATCCTCTGGCAACTCATTCCATACACATACCACTCTCTGTGTGAAAAAGTTGCCCCTTTTATATTTTTCCCCTCTCACCCTAAACCTCGTGAGGCTGAGGGCTATATTTTCTTTGTTTTTGTTTAAACAGCTTTAATAAAACGGGTTACTGAGGTGAATGTTTCCAAGACGACGACGAGATGAGGAGGGACGACTCGATGCTCTGATACTTTGTAGATGTGACAACCCTCACCCGCACAGTCCCCTCACCCACTGCAAGCCCCCTCATTTTTCTCCTGCCTACTTGCTCCTCCCAGTCCCCGCACACTCCCCTCTGCACTCCCCACACCTGTCACCCCCCTCACCAATGTGCACCCTCACTACCCCTCATCCTTGTCAATCTCTACCCCCTCACCCCTGCACTCCCCTCATTTCCTCATGCCCTCGCTTCCCTCAACCCTTACTACTCCTCTGTTACTTTCCACCTGCCTCACAACTGTCACTTGCCTCAATCCCCTCACCTTTACCATCATCCCCCTTAAGCATCTCATCATCCAGCTTAACCCCTCATTCTGTGTCGTCATCCCTCACCCTGTCATCACCTCATTCCTCACACATTTGCCCAAGTCCCATCCATATGGCAGCTTCGCACTCGTCAAGAAGCCCAGTGCTCCTTTCCTCTCATCCATGACTCTTTGTGACCTCCCCATGGACCTCTGTGACCCCAGTGACCTTCTGTGACCTCTGTGATTCTCCATGGCCTTCTGTGATCTCCCCGTAACTCTGAGACCAGCACAACCCCCAGTGACCCTCTGTGATCTCCTCTGTCTGTTTTCCGTGTGGATCATCAGCGATCGTACGGATCACTGTCCTTTCTCCGTGCGAATCATTTGATGCTGTGTACGGAGTGTTGGCTACTATCAGAGCTTTAAATTTGTTCTCTCGATATTTCAGAAACCAAATGATGAGGAAGCGGTTGATTTTGTATTTCAAACGGAGGAACCATGCTCGGAAACATTGGGTGAGGTTACTTTCCAGTTGCTGATGTCTTTTCTTTTATATCCTCTTACTTCTTGAGATTTGTCTATTTTGCTGTATAATTAAAGTATTAACCGTAAAACTACTTGCTAAATATGTGCAAACCTCAGTCCGGCTGGTTCAAGGGAATCCCAGAATAATACCAATGAAGGATATTCAGCCCATTGTGCAGTTGGTCGCCCCATTCCCCTGAGCTTTCTCTGTCCATAAGAGACTTTGTGAAGAACTTAAATGAGGGTTGGGGATTAGTGAGGAGTTGGAGTGACTAAAACCTTAGGGTTGGGGTGAGGGGGCATTATTAGGGTCAGGGCCATGTTTAGCGTCAGGAGGATATAACGGTATTCCAGGGAAGTCTGTCTCTGCAGACTCCAATATGCAGTCAGTTTGGAATCTCTTGTAATAACAATCTCCACACAATTGCAGAGAAGTTTTCAGCTTTTATTTTTCCACTTTAACTTTTCAGAAATTGGGAGAGTGCACGTGGTATTGTTTCAAACCCAGAACCCAATGTAGAAGAGATGTGGGACCCTGCTTGTAGGTAGTTGCTAAGGCAAAGGTTAGAGGGGCTGAGATTGGCCTGGGACCGCAGGGCCAGGAGCACAGAACTGGGATTATGATCTAGAAATAGTATGTACTTTAACCTGTGCCTGGCTTAAAAACTTTTCTGACAAAGTCATTTCTGCCACTGCTGATCTGGTCTGATTAGCTCCAAGCTCTGTCATGTTAGAGCCATGAGTCGCTGGGACAGATGTGATCAGGAATTCTGGAGCTGCTCACTCTACCTTGGCAGCAGAATTTCTCAGCTTCACAACAAACTGGCAACTTCAGACAATGAGGAACAGTGAGAGAGATGTGGGCCATGATGAGAATAACAGATCAGCAATGCTCTTCGTGAATGGCAGAGCAGGCTGAAGGGACTGAATGGTCTACTCATTTTCGTTATTCCTATGTTTATTGGCATTTCCCCGAACAATGCCTGCTGTTTGAGAGGGAGCAGAGTCAGTGGTCACTTCTGTGCAGTGTTGAAGAGATTGAGAGAATTGTCCCAAAGCCCTATCCTTTCATCTTTTCTAGGAACAGAAATTTTGTCAAAGGTATGACCAGCTGATGGAAGTCTGGGAAAAGAAGATTGAACGCATTGAGAGTAACCCACGGCGACGAGCCAAGGAAAACAAGGTGCGGGAATACTATGAGCGACAGTTTCCAGAGATTCGCAAACAGCGAGAGCTGCAGGAACGAATGCAAAGGTACAAAGTCATAGAGTCCTACAACACAGAGACAGGCCCTTTGGCCCAAACTGGTGTATGCTGACCAAAATGTCCCTGCGCTTGGTCCATATCCTTCTGATGGGACAAAGTGAGGACCACAGATGCTGGAGATCCGAGTCGAGAGTTGGGTGCTGGAAAAGCACAGCAGGTCAGGCAGCATCCGAGGAGCATTCCTGATGAAGGGCTCTTGCCCGAAACATCAATTCTCCTGCTCCTCGGATGATACCTGACCTGCAATGCTTTTCCAGCACCCCAGTCTCAACACATAATCCCTCTAATACTTTCCTATCTATGTATTTGTCGAAATACCTTTTTAAATGTTGTTAAAGTACCCCACCTCAACCACTTCCGATGGCAGCTCATTCCATATGTGTACCACCCTCTGTCTAACAAGTTGCCCCTCAGGTTCCCTTTTATTCTTTCCCCTCTAACCTTAAACTGATGCCGGATCAGTGGTGCTGGAAGAGCACAGCAATTCAGGCAGCATCCGAGGACAGGCAAAATCGACGTTTCGGGCAAAAGCCCTTCATCAGGAATAAAGGCAGAGAGCCTGAAGCGTGGAGAGATAAGCTAGAGGAGGGTGGGAGAGAAGAGGAAAACTTCTTCAATAAAATACATTTGGGATTGCTCTGAGAATTGCAAGCGGCAAAGAGTTTCCCGAACAGCTGCTTCTCATTCAGTCTCCCTGCTGCTGTTTGCCCCGTCCCCAGGAACCGGGCTCTCTCCACTGGCAGATAATTCAACCATTTTGTTTCGAAACTTTTCTCTGACACCCGAGTGGCCAGTGACAAGCATTGCCCTCCTCAACATAGGATACAGAGAACAGGAGAAGACCACGCAAACCTCCAATAGTGTATCAACGCGACTGTGCACATTGGGCCAGTATATCACTGGGAAATATTTATGTCCAAGCTTGTTTCGGCTGCAGATGAGAAGGCGAGGTGCAGAACAGAGCGCTGTTATACCGGAAAGCTGCTAAAGACGACATTGAGTGAATAGGAGAGAATGCTTTCTCAGCTGGGTTATGGTCCCAACACGCACCCGTTGTGTAGGGGTTCCACCTCGGTTCCACTCTTCCTTCACTCGCAACACCCCACACCCACCTCCCATAGTGCCAAGGCACTTTCCCCTGCAACCGCCGAATGTGTAACACCTGCCCATTTACCTGCTCCCTCCTGAATATCCAAGGGCTCTAACATACCTGCCAGGTGAAGCAGCACTTTTGCCACAACCTAGTCCACTGCAGTGTCGTTTTCCCAATTGAGCATGAAACATAAACCCGAAAAATAACGAATTTCAAATTAAGCGAACCCGAAAATAAACGAATTTAAGGCAATCGGAGTTTTTTTTAAACCGAAAAGTAACGAAGTTAACACAACCCAAACCGAAAATAAATGAATTTTGAGCGATCGAATTTTTTTCTATTAAAAAGATAACACCAGAAAATAACCAATCTCTGGAGATTGATATTGTTTTATTTCTGAAAGCAACGAAGCTCGGGAGAAAGAATTTTTTTTAAAAAAACAAAAGTTAATAAAGCTTGGGAATTCAGATTTCAACCCTCCCCTCAGAGTTCAGCAATTTTCGAAGACCACTGTCCGCAAGTACCAAAGCACCCTCAACTTCAATTAATCTCTCCCCTTTTTAAACAGCAACACAGAGATTGAAGCTTCTGTGTTCCGTGATGAAGTTGCGCAATTACACTTAAAAATTATACATTATTTACATGTTTTTTAAGAAATAGTAGTCTTAATTAGTTTAACAAGTCCCCCAGACTCAACCATTGCTAAGAGGATATGGAGGTGCTGGGCCTCCTCCACCGCCGCTCCCTCACCACCAGACGCATGGAGGAAGAACGCCTCATCTTCTGCCTCGGAACACTTCAACCCCAGGGCATCAATGTGGATTTCAACAGCTTCCTCATTTCCCCTTCCCCCACCTCATCCTAGTTTCTAACCTCCGGCAACACGATCCCCTGACTTGTCCGACCTGCCCAGTTCCTTTTCCACCAATCCACTCCACCCTCTCCTCCCTGACCTATCACCTTCATCTCCTTCCCCACTGACCTATTGTACTCTATGCTACTCTATCCCCACCCCACCCTCCTCTAGCTTATCTCTCCATGCTTCAGGCTCTCTGCCTTTATTCCTGATGAAGGGCTTTTGCCCGAAACGTCGATTTTGCCTGTCCTCGGATGCTGCCTGAATTGCTGTGCTCTTCCAGCACCACTGATCCAGAATCTGGTTTCCAGCATCTGCAGTCATTGTTTTTACCTCTTAAACTGATGCCGTCTAGCCCTCGATTCCCCAATCCTAGGAAAAAGACTGAATGTATTCTCCTTATCCATGCCTGTCATGATCTTATACACCTCTGTAAGGTCTCCACTCACTCTCCTAGCCTGTAAACAAAAAGTCCTAGCTTAGAACATAGAAATGTACAGCACAGAACAGGCCCTTTGGCCCACCATGTTGTGCTGAGATTTAATTCTTATGGAAAATATAGTAACTTAACCTATGCACCCCTCAACTCACAGCTATCCATGTGGATGTCCAGCAGTCGCTTAAATGTCCCCAATGACTCAGCTTCCACCACCATCGCTGGCAATGCATTCACAACTCTCTGCGTAGAGAACCTACCTTTGACATCTCCTTTATACCTTCCTCCTAATATCTTCAAACTATGACACCTCGTACCAGTCAGTCCTGCTCTGGGGAAAAGTCTCTGGCTATTGACTCTATCTATTCCTCTCATTATCTTGTACACCTCGATCAGGTCTCCTCTCTTCCTCCTTCTCTCCAGAGAGAAAAGTCTGAGCTTATTCAACCTTTCTTCGTAAGGCAAGCCCTCCAGTCCAGGCAGCATCCTGGTAAACCTGCTTTGCACCCTCTCCAAAGCCTCTGTATCTTTCCTACAGTAGGGCAACAGAACTGGACACAATGTTCCAAATGTGGTCTCACCAGGGACTTGTAGAGCTGTAGCAAAACCTCGCGGCTCTTGAACTCGATCTCCCTGTTAATGAAAGCCAAAACACCATATGCTTTCTTAACAACCCTATCCACTTGGGTGGCAATTTTGAGGGATCTATGTACTTGCACACCCAGGTCCCTCTGTTCCTCCACACTGCCAAGAATCCTGTCTTTAATCCTATATTCAGCATTAGAGTTCGACCTTCTAAAATGCATCACTTCGCATTTATCCAGGTTGAACTCCATCTGCCATTTCTCAACCCAGCTCTGCATCCTGTCTATGTCACGCTGCAGCCTGCAGTAGCCCTCTATACTACTGACGGTATCTCCAACCTTTGTGTCATTGGCAAATTTACTAACCCACCCCTCAACCTCCTCATCCAAGTCATTTATAAAAACTACAAAGAGCAGAGGCCCAAGAACAGACCCCTGTGGGACACCACTCAACACTGACCTCCAGGCAGAAT
>NC_057734.1:532899-540218 GCF_004010195.1 Chiloscyllium plagiosum | reverse complement strand
GTAATTGCTATGATATCCCAGTCCCATGTTCCTAACCATGCCATGAGTTCATCTGCCTTCCCTGTTAGGCCCCTTGCACTGAAATAAATGCAGTTTAATTTATTATTCCTACCTTGTCCCTGCCTGCCCTGACTGTTTGTCTCGCCTTTGTTCTCAACTGTACCAGTCTCAGATTGATCTCTTTCCTCACTATCTCCCTGGGTCCCTCTCCCCCACTTTACTAGTTTAGATCCTCCCAAGCAGGTCTAGCAATCTTCCTGCCAGTATATTAGTCCCCTTCCAATTTAGGTGCAATCTGTCCTTCTTGTACAGATCACATCTACCCCTAAAGAGATTCCAACGATCCAAAAATGTGAATCCTTCTCCCATACACCAGCTCCTCAGCCATGCATTCATCTGCTCTATCCTCCTATTCCTGCCCTCACTAGCTCGTAGCACTGGGAGTAATCCAGATATTACTACTCTCGAGGACCTCCTTTTTTAACTTGCTGCCTAACTCTCTGTAATCTCCATTCAGAATCTCAACCTTTTCCCTTCCTATGTTGTTGGTTCCAATGTGTACAATGACCTCCTTCTGGCCCCTCTCCCCTTGAGAACATCCTGCACTCTCTCTGAGACATCCTTGATCCTGGTACCAGGGAAGCAACACACCCATTCTGATTTTTCGCTGCTGGCCACAGAAATGTCTGTCTGTACCTCGGACTAGAGATTCTCCTAATACAGTCAATCGCTTGGAACCTGACATACCTCTCATCACATTTGAGCCAGTCTCAATACTAGAAACTTGGCTGTTCGTGCTACGTACCCCTGAGAATCCATCACCCCCTACATTTTCCAAAACAACATATATGTTTGAAATGGGGATAGCCACAGAAGACTCCTGCACTAGGTGCCTACCTCTCTGGCATTAACCCATCTATGTGACTGTATCTGAGACTTTCCCCCCTTCCTATAACTGTTTTCCATCACACCCCCTTGCTCTTGTAAATTCCTCATTGCCTCTAACTGTCTCTCCAACTGATCCATTTGATCTGATAGGATTCACAACCAACGGCTTTTATTGCAGATATAATCTTCAGTAACTTGTTTGAATTTTCATTCATTTTTCACAACACAATCTCACAATGTACACTTGAGATGCAGCGTATTGTTGATTGCAGTCATTGATGAAATGTAATGTAGTTATTATTCAAAGATTCCTTCACCTCCGGAGATCTGATTGGGAATTTGAGAAATGGAATGCTGTCATAACATCGAATATCATTTCCTAATTCCAAGTCACTGTTCGTTTTAAACAGGCCCAGTAGGTATCTGCTAAGCTGCATAGAACAAAATATTTTCTCCATCTGAACCAAGCATCCTAAGAAATACGAGTTGTGCACTGAAGTAGATTGATTTCTGACAGATGGAATTATACTATAGTAAGTTAGTAGCAAGTTGAGAGCAGTTATTCAGCATTGAGCTCTGCATGCTCCAAACTAATCAAACCTTTGCCATGACTTTTTACTCTTTATTGTATGTTATGGATCTTGCTGCATTCAGTCAATTAGAACAATTTGATAATTGGGGATGGTTTTTCACACACCCAAGAGTTCAGCAAACTTCATTGTAACAAAGTGTCATTGTTGTTTGACAGATGTTGCTTTTACCGTGAGCATAGTGCACCCCACATATAGCTGTGAGAAAGTGACCGTTCACAGAATATTGATAGTCCTGAGCTATTGTTCTTCAGATGGAGCTGACTGTGAGATTTACTTGTTCTTGATATACTTTATCAGCAGGGTAGGACAGCGAGGCTGCACACTGTCAGCAACTGTGGCTCGGAGTGAGCATGAAATCTCTGAAATTATTGATGGGCTTTCAGAACAAGAGGTGAGTTTTCTCTTTACAAACTGTCACACTGCATTCTCTTTGGGATTTACCACAGTTTTGTCTCTTGCCCCAGGACAGTGTGGGTTTGGAGCTGGGGGCTCACTACAGTCGAGTGCATGTAGGATGAGTCAGCAAGGAACAGTCTACTCCTCCCTGTGAACAGACACCGTCCCTCACAGGGACGCAGTGCAGGTCACAGCCCGAGGGCTGTGCCATTGAGCAGTCTTTGAATCTTACTCCCTCGGATGACCTCGGGTGAAAACTCACTGGGAGTTAGAAACAATTTGTTCCTCCTTGTCTTTGCACTTGTCACTTACGAGAGTTTATGAAGACTGGAAATTCTGAGGGGAAAACAGGGGGATGTACTGAAATAATTACTGAATCAATTAATGTGTTTCATGAATTTGGAGAATTTGGGGGAATTTTTTTCTTGAGGTGTTTGTGGCCTCATTGAACTTTTTTAATATTAAATATTCATTCAGAAAATAAAGAAAACTTTGCTGATGTTCCTCCCTAAACTGACAGTTCTGAGAGACTAATAACCCTGTCAGAATTTTACTAAAGCAGGAAAGTTTTGATGCTTGAACCTTGACATCCCTCAGGAAAAGCTCCCCATACCCCTCAGTGTTCCCAATCCCGCCACAGTTTGTTCAGAATGTAATCAGAATGCAGCGAATTCCTCTCAATGAGTACAGTTCTCTTTGAAGAGGAATAAATCACCTTGGAGGGGAATGTGGAGGCAGGCTGCCTGCTTCAGGGGGTGCAGGTATTTTACAAGCAACAACCCTGTGCACTGGGTATGGGCTGCACTCAGTTATGTTCAGAGTGATGAGGCTGTACAACCAGCAAGTTGCCCACTGCATGCCAGGCAGCTCCTGGAGGAAAGGTGTTACCAATGAAGTTTGCATTCATTTCCCTGTAGAACACAGAGAAGCAGATGCGACAATTAGCTGTCGTTCCACCAATGCTGTTCGATGCAGACCAACAACGTGTTAAATTTATCAACATGAATGGGTTAATGGAAGATCCCATGAAGGTGTACAAGGAACAGCAGCTTCTAAACCATTGGGGAGACCATGAAAAAGAGATCTTCAGAGAAAAGTAAGGATCATTTGAAGGTGTTTGTTTATATTGACTGGCTGGAGTCCCTCTACTCCTAGCCAGAAGGACAGAGGGGCTCTTCTCAAATATTAAAATAAATTTTCTTACACTCTCGTTGCATAAGACACTTACTGTAAGTGGTGTGTGTCTGGGAATTTTTACTGACTGGCACATTGGTTGCCTTATTATAGCAAGGAAATTATTAAACTGGAAAGGGTTTGGAAAAGATTTACCAAGATGTTGTCAGGAATGGAGGGTTTGAGGTATAAAAATAGACTGGAAAGGCTGTGATTTTTTTTCACTGGAGCATAGGAAGTTGAGGGTTAACCTTACTGAGGTTTATAAAATCATGAAGGGCATAGGTAAGGTGTATGACAACGGTTTTTTATAGAATCATAGAATCCCTATAGTGCGAAAGCAGGCCATTCGGCCAATTGAGTCCAGACTGACCCTCCAAAGCGCATCCCATCCAGACTCACCCCCCCCCCCCCTACCCTATTTCTGTAACCCTGCATTTCCCATGGCCAATCCACCTAACTTGTGCATCTTTGGACTGTCGGAGGAAACTGGAGCACCTGGAAGAAACCCACACAGACATGGATAGAATATGCAAGCTCCACACAGACAGTCACTTTAAGGTGGAATTGAACCCGGGTCCCTGGCGCTGTGAGGCAGCAGTGCTAACCATTGAGCCACCGTGCCACTCAAAGGGTGGGTGAGTTCAAAACTAAGGCATGAATTTTTAAGGTAAGAAGAGAAAAATTTAAAAAGAACATGAGGGGCAAGAGAGTGATTCATGTATGGAATGAACTGCCAAAGGAAGTGGAGGATGCAGGTACAGTTGCAATGTTTGAAAGTCATTTGGCTAAGTATGTAGACAATAGGTAATAGGTGCAGGAGTAGGCCATTCTGCCCTTCGAGCCTGCACCACCATTCAATATGATCATGGCTGATCATCCTTAATCAGTATCCTGTTCCTGCCTTATCTCCATAACCCTTGATTCCACTATCCTTGAGAGCTCTATCCAACTCTTTCTTAAATGAATCTAGAGACTAGGCCTCCACTGCCCTCTGGGGCAGAGCATTCCACACACCCACCACTCTCTGGGTGAAGAAGTTTCTCCTCATCTCTGTCCTAAATGGTCTACCCCGTATTTTTAAGCTGTGTCCTCTGTTTCGGCACTCACCCCGCAGCGGAAACATGTTGCCTGCCGCCAGAGTGTCCAATCCTTTGATCATCTTATATGTCTCAACCAGATCCCCTCTCAGTCTACTAAACTCAAGGGTACACAAGCCCAGTCGCTCCAGTCTTTCAGTGTAAGGTAATCCCGCCATTCCAGGAATTGACCTCGTGAACCTACGCTGCATTCCCTCAATAGCCAGAATGTCTCTCCTCAAACTTGGAGACCAGAACTGCACACAGTACTCCAGGTGTGGTCTCACCAGGGCCCTGTACAGCTGCAGAAGGACCTCTTTGCTTCTATACTCAATCCCTCTTGTTATGAAGGCCAGCATGCTATTAGCCTTCTTCACTACCTGCTGTACCTGCATGCTTACCTTCATTGAGTGGTGTACAAGAACCCCCAGATCTCTCTGTACTGCCCCTTTACCTAAATTGATTCCACTTAGGTGGTAATCTGCCTTCCTGTTCTTGCCACCAAAGTGGATAAGGATCCATTTATCCACGTGAAAGTGCATCTGCCATGCATCTGAGCACTCACCTAACTTGTCCAGGTCACCCTGTAATCTCCTAACATCCTCATCACATTTCACCCTGCCACCCAGCTGATGAAATTTGCGAATGTTATTGCGAATACCATCTTGTATATCCTGAAGATAGATTGTAAAAAGCTGCGGTCCCAGTACTGATCCGTGCGGTACCCCACTGGTCAGTGCCCGGCATTCCGAAATGGAGGGGTGGAGGAGTGTGGAAGGATGAGAGAATGCAGGCTGCGGCCCTATGAAGCAGGGGGAGGGCTTGCAGTGGGAACTCTGGAAAATAAATCACCAACGCATCCACGATTTCTCGAGCCACCTCCTTCAGTACCCTGGGATGTAAACCCTCAGGCCCCGGGGACTTATCAACCTTCAGACCTAACGGTCTCTCCAACACCAATTCCTGGCAAATATAAATTCCCTTCAGTTCAAATCCTTCAGCCACTGTTACCTCAGGGAGATTGCTCTATTGTCTATCGTCTATGTGAATAGGAGAGATTTGGAGAGAGATGGCTAAGCTTGGCAGGTGGGACGAGTTTAGTTTGGGAACATGATGAGCATGGACTGGTAGGACTAAAGGGTCTGTTTTCATGCTGTGTGATTCTCTGACTTTATCAAGCTGATGATGTAAAGGAACAAAGTATTGGAAGTTAGTCCTCAGCGTAGGCTTGGCTGATTGTTCACAGAAGCATAGGAATAGGCCATATGGCCCCATGAGCCTTCTCCATCATTCAATATGATCATGGCTGATCATCGTTCATAATACCCTGATCCTACCCTCACCCCCCCCCCCCCATATCCCTTGATCGTTTTAGCCATGAGCTATATCTACTTCCTACTTGAATACACACAATATTTTAGCCTTGACCATTTTCTATGGCAGAGAATTCCACAGGCTCACCATTCTCTGGGTGAAGAAATTTCTCCTCATCTCAGTCCTAAAAGGTTTACCCTTATCCTTAAACCATGACCCCTGGCTGCGGACTCCCCCACCATTGGGAACATTCTTCCTGCATCAACCTGTTCAGTCCTGTTAGAATTTTATAGGTTTCTATGAGGCCTCAGCTATTTCCTCTCTCACTTCACTCATTAACCTGGGATAGTTCCCATCCAGACCTGGGCACTTGTCCATCTTAATGCCTTTTAGAATGGTTTGTGATTTTTGAGAAGATTTTGTAGCTCAGATTGTGGATCAGATTGTAAGTTTGCTCACTGAGCTGGTGGGTTTGTTCTCAGACATTTCGTCACTATGCTGGGTAACATCATCAGTGAGCCTCTGGTGAAGCGCTGGTGTTCTGTCCCGCTTTCTATTTATGTGTCTTGGTCTGTTGTGGGTGATATCATTTCCAGTTCTTTTTTTGAGAGCTTGGTAAATGGGATCCAAATTGATGTGTTTATTCATGGAGTTCCAGTTTGAATGCCAGGCCTCCAGGAATTCCTGTGTGTATCTTTGTTTAGCTTGTCCCAGGATGGATAAATTGTCCCAGTTTAACTAGTGTCCCTCTTCATCTGTGTGTATGGATACCAGTGATAGTTGGTCATGTCTTTTGGTGGCTTGTTGGTGGTCATGTATTCTGGTGGCTAGTTGTCCATAACTATCTAAAACTTAAAGAATTGTGATCACGAGACCCAACCTAATCCCCTGCTGAAACTTCACCCACCTGACCGGGCTCATTCCCCAATACCAGGTCCAGTAAGGCCCCTTCCCGCGTTGCATTTCGTTTCCCTTGCGTAAATCATTAGCGTGTATTGTGAATTGCTGGGATCCCTGCAGTACCCCATTAGTCACTGCCTGCTATTCAGATAAAGAGTTTCTTTCTCTGTTTCCTGTCGGCCAATCAGTTATCTGTCCATCTCAGTGCACTATCCCTAATCCCATGTGGTTTAAGTTGTCACATTAATCTCTAGCATGGGGCTTTGTCGAAAGTTTTCTGAAAGTCCAATTAAACCACATCCACTGACTTCCTCTCATCAAAACCTGTTCGTTACATCCTCAGAGAATTTGGTAGATTTGTCAAGCATGATTTCCCTTTTGTAAATCTAATCTGACCCTGTCTGATTCTGTCACTGTTTTCCAAGTGCTAAGCTATTAAATCTTTTATAATGGACTTCCACATTTTCCCCACTCCATTCTATAATTCCCTGTCTTTTCTCTCTCTCTCTCTCTTTTTCTCTCTCTCTCTCTCTCTCTCTCTCCCTCCTTTTTCGAACAGTGGGATTACATTAGCTCCACTCCAATCTATGGGAACTCTTCCAATACTAAAAGAACCTGGGAAGGTGATTGCCAATGCACCTGTCATTTCCAGGGCAACCTGCTTAAGAAAACAGAACAGTACAGCACAGCACAGGAACAGGCCCTTCAGCCCACTAAGACTGTGCCAGCACATGATGTCTTCCTAAACTAAAAACCTTTTGCCTGTATGCGGCCTGTGTCTCTCTATGCGGCCTGTGATCCTCTATGCAGTCGGTGTCCCACTATGCAGCCGGTGTCCCTCTATGCGGTCGGTCTCCCTCTATGCGGCCTGTGTCCATCTATGCAGCCTGTGCCCATCTATGCAGTCGGTATCCCACTATGCGGCCTGTGTCCCTCAATGCGGCCTGTGTCCCTCAATGCGGCCTGTGTTCCTCAA
>NC_057734.1:531612-532399 GCF_004010195.1 Chiloscyllium plagiosum | reverse complement strand
AGCCTTTTTATCCTCTCCCTCACGCCTATTGTAGTGAAGAGTTGTTGGTCCTACATGCTTGGCAACTAAACTACAATTTATTTATATTGTGCCTTAAACATAATGAAGCATCAAAAATTGCCAACAAGGTGCACAGCACTGTCTCACAAAGTGTGACTCTAAACTACATTTGTACCTTTCTGTAGGTACAACTACAGGGTAAGGGTCCCTTCAAGTTCCAGCGATTACTTTGCTGAGTTCAAAGTCCAGCGTTTTGCAACAACTCATGTTAACGTAATTTTAATATTTATTAATTAAGTTGAGCTACTGTAACAGACAAGGGAACTAACCTGCTTCTTGCCTCAGTCTTGCTCTCTGTGATACTATAACATTTCCAGAGTTTGTGAGAACTTGCACAAGTTCTGGTTTTCATTACATCCAACCAAACAGGTGGGATATCAACTTAACGTTGCATCAAAAAGATTCCTTCTGTGGCATTACAGTATTCTCTTATTTCTGGGGAGGGGGGGCGTCGTTGTCAGTGAGGGACAAGGGGAAAGTCGGCGACGGCGGGGAGGGGGGGGTTTGTCAGTGAATGTGGGCAGGGGAATTGTCAGGGCGGGAGGGTCAAAACGGGGTAAAAACAATGACTGCAGATGCTGGAAACCAGATTCTGGATTAGTGATTCTGGAAGAGCACAGCAGTTCAGGCAGCATCCAAGGAGCTTTGAAATTGACGTTTCGGGCAAAAGCCCTTCATCAGGAATAAAGGCAGAGAGTCTGAAGCGTGGAGAGATAAGCTAGAGGAG
>NC_057734.1:472904-530497 GCF_004010195.1 Chiloscyllium plagiosum | reverse complement strand
CCCCCCCCCGCCGGCTGTTCTTTCTCAGGCGTTTTTCATGCATTTGTGTTCTTACTGTCCTTTGGATGTCATTGATCAGTCGTAGACTTGCCAACTGTAAGGGCATTTAAATGGTCATTGGGTAAACATATGGATGATAATGGAATAGTGTGGGATAGATAGGCTTCAGATTGGTTCCACAGGTCGGCGCAACATCGAGGGCCGAAGGGCCTGTACTGCGCTGTAACGTTCTATGTTCTACTGCTGCATTATCGGCCAGTCAAAGAGGTTTGATCTGTTTCTTTCAGAGTTTCAAAGCTAAGAATTACACCACACTCTCTCCATCTTTCAATGAAGTTTGACAGATATCTGCTCTTATTTAAAATCTTTATTATTTTTCTATCTGTGAGCACATTTTGCACCCAATGGTAACTTTGCTGTTTTAGGTATTGTCCTTTTAATGAGTTGCTGTGTATTCTTTCTGTAAGTAATCCCCTACATTGAATAAATGTGACTGTCAGTTTTAACCTGTACTTAACCATTATTGTGATGTTCCAAGATTTGAAATTGACCAGTAAAGATTGACTCCGAGGATTGTATAAAATAGTTTGTGGTGAAGATTGTAGATTAAGAATGTAATTCTCTGTTATTGATTAGTTGGTCGTTAGTGATGGGAAATTGGCCAAGATGATGGGCATTTACTACTATGTATTGGCCAAGATTCCTGATGGGGACATCACTTTGGCCTCTCTCTGAATGACTGCCTGCGGTATCTGTTCATTGTTGAGAAGTTTCAACACATCACCGTCCTGATATAGTTCTTAACAATGCTATAAGTGACATCCTGTCCGACCCTGCTGAACTTTCCCTCCTTGTCCTTTTCCATCATCTCTAGCCTTTGACACGGTTGGCCACACCATCCACTTCCTACACGTCTGCACTGTAAACAGCTGGGAGTGCAAGCTCTTTGTCCATCTGTGAACTGATTATAGCCAGAGAATAATTTGCAAAGGCTTCTGCCCCTGCTGCTGAGCTATTAGACCTGGAGTCCCCCCATCACCCAAGAAGGCTAAGAGTGAGTGAATGCTATGGTGGCAAGTGAAATACCTGGAGATGCAGCCTGGTCCAATCCACGACCTGGTTGCATTGTGTCTTTGTAGCAGTATTACAGTGAAAGTTACTGATGCAGCATTGAAGGGCAGTAGCGACTTACAGGTGAATTGAAGATGTGAACTGAGGAATCTTAGAAGCTGCACAGTATCAGATGTAAATGTCTGTTCATGTAAAATGTGTGTGGCTGGTGCCTCTGGAGCGTGCCCTGAGATGGTTCCCACATGGAGATCATTCAGAAAAATTGAGGAGCTGAATTGACCAGAAGCTTGTTGTGGTTTCCTAGTTGAGGTCTCCTGATGTCCAGCTTGTTTTTGGTGAGATTGTTAAGGTGTGTATTAATGAGGTGAATTGTGTATAAACAACGTGTTTAATAATCAGTAATGCCCATCAGTTGACATCTTGCTGCTGGTAGGAGAAAGTGAAGACTGCAGTTGCTGGAGATCAGAGTTGAGAATATAGTGCTGGAAAGACACAGCAGGCCTGGCAGCTTCTCAGATGCTGCCCATCTTGCTGCTGCTGCCTCATGAATTCCCTCATTATGGTGCTTGGGAAAAGAGACAGAACGAGACAATCTGGACAGGAACCTCATAACACACTTCACCTGATTCTGCCTCGTGTCCCACCAGAGACCACCTTGTTCAGACCCTGGGAGATTCCACCAATTGTGTTTGGTTCATGCTTTAAAGTCCCTTCCATAGCTCACCTCTTCGCCTGGTAACAGTCTGAGATGCTGCTGTTTGCAGCCACTTGCTGAGGAACCTCCTGGAGTTGCCACTGTGTCTCTACCCCCTCTTCACTCCTGGCCCAGCTCACCCAACGCACAAAGCCCTGCTGGTCTCACTGACCTTACTCTCTGTTGAGTTCCACATCTCTGTCCAACTTGTAAATATCTCCATCACCTATTCCAGTTTTTCACTGTCACTCCACCTTTCCCAAAATATAATGGTCTCATCATCATCTCTAAACAGTTCCTCCAGTCACCACTTCACACAAAATCCTTCAATCATTATCATCACTTTCAGGACGTGCTCATTGCCAGGATCCTGACTAGGAATTTCTCCTTGTCTGTCTGAACATAATTGTTAGGAACAGGAGCTGCTCCATCATTAAATACTCCATCCATTCCAGCCAGCTTCCTACCTGGGGAAGCTGTGAGTGAACTTGCATCATTTCAGTCTGGGAGGCGCAAGTTATTGCAGATGCAGGAATTTATACTGAAAATAAAAAATGCTGGAGATCACAAGGGTCAGACAGCATCCATGGAGAGAGAGCAAGCTAACGTTTCAAGTCTAGATGATTCTTCATCAAAGCTGACATGAAGTGTGGAGAGGGCAGCATTTATGCAATTGTGGGGTTGAGAGTGTGGTGCTGGAAAAGCACAGCAAGTCAGGCAGCATCCAAGGAGCAGGAAAATCCACGTTTCGAGCTGAAGCCCTTCTTCAGGAAGCATGTGCAAGTGTGTGTGCGGGAAGAGTGGCGGGGATGTGCTGAGGGAGAAAGTGTTGATACTGCTGATAGGATTGGGAAAAGAGACGTGGGACTTCTGATATGTCTCTCTTCTCCCCCCATCCCATTGCTCTCTCTCTCTCCTCCCCCCACAGTCTGTCCCTCCTCCCTCCCCACGCTCTCTCCTTCCTCCCTCCCCACGCTCTCTCCCTCCTCCCTCCCCACGGTCTCTCCTTCCTCCCTCTCTGATTGGGGTTCCTTTGGGAGTGAGAGGGAGTATGTTGTGCAGGGAGGAGGGGGGTGATTACAATGTTTCCCTGCTGGTGTTTCTTACAGTGAAAAACATTCATGTTGAAACACTCCACGAGCCACAAGTCTTCGAGAATTGTGTATCTTTCAGTTAACTCTGCTTTTCGAAGGTTCGGGACTTTACAAAACAGAATGTTTATTTGAGGAGCTGCTGTTTTTTCTAATGAGTGTTTTACATGAAGAAAATTTAATTTGGAAAGTACAGAGAAATTCAAAAATGTGACGGGAGCAATGAGAAAAGCCCAGACACTACGAGTTTCTGATCAGACAAACCACAAACTCTGTATAGTTGCAAGCTCTGTCTTATGGCAGACACAAAAATTTGGAGAAATTTGGCAGGTTCTAACAGCATCTATGGAGGGGGGTCTTTTGAGTTCAATAGCCTTCTTCAGAATTGGATTGTTGTGATTTGATATAATGCTCACGTCGTCAATATAAACTGAATTATTTGCAATCAGAAGTCACTGGATTTATGTAATCTTAGTTTCATGGTGTTCAAATCTGTTCATCTTCCTGGAATCAAAACCTGTCTATTTCAAAATTTCCAGGTCTCATTTCAAAATGAACATTCCCTGGGAATATGGCCTTTTGGGACTCCCAGGCATTCTGTGATTAGATGAGATCCTGATGCTCCTGAAATCAGAGTGATCCAGTGGGTTCTCACAGCCTGGCCAGTGATTTAGTCAGCGTTGACCACACATGATCCCTCAATCAAATCGAGATTTTCTAGTTTTATTCTGGGAAGGAGGGTGTCATTTTATCTGTTCATGAAAATAGCCATTTAGTAAATGCAGAGTTGAATTGTGTTCCTGAGGTGAAATCATAATCATCTGGTGAGAACATTGGCTTTTGGCTCAATCAGTAACTGGGATGAGCCAGCTCCCGAGAGTGGCCTTTGTCTCTGACTTCGCCACACTCTGAGACGTGAACATGTTCAGTTTGTGGAAAATCCCTAAATGTCCACGTTTGACATTTCAACAACATCTTATTTCTAGCAGCAACAAATGAGCAGAAACATTCAGGAACACACTGCAGATAAAGACAAAGAGCTTGAGAAAGAGCAGAGAGAAGATCACAGAGAAAAGGACACTGAGGCCAGCAAAGAGGAACTAATGAGGTGAGTGTACAGGTTTCATTATTCTGTCTTAGTTCAGAGACAGACTCTGTCAATTAGAAATGCTTCTGGGAATGTGTTCTTGGATCTGGCTGGTCTAATAAACCCTGATTATAGGGAGGAGTGGTAATGGCACTGCACTGGTCATCCAGTTACTCAGCTTAATCTGGAGATCTGAAACAACAACAGAAATTACTGGAGAAACTTAACAAGTCTGGAAGCATCTGTGGAGGGAAAGTAGAGTTAATGTTTTGAGTCTTGTGACACTTCACAAGAATTGATAGCAACCCAGAAAAAGTGGTATTTATGCTGAAGACTAGGGTTGGGCCAGACAAAACCCAGAGAGAGAGAGAGAGAGAGAGATGAAAGGGATAGAGACTAGGGTATTGGTGATAGCAGGCCAGGACAGATGAAAAGTTGAATAAGTGATGATGAGGGCTGAGAGAACAAGAGAATGAGAAATCTGTACAAAAAGCAACCCATGCCCTGACAGGACTGGGTCTGGGTGGTTAAAAAAAATGGAATTGAACTTGATGTTGAGTCCTAGAGGCTGCAGAGTCCTCAAGTGGAAAGTGAGACGCAGGGGCTTCTTCCAGCTCATCGTGAGGCTCACTGCAGCACTGCAGTAGGACCCTGGGATGGAAATGTGTTGCTGGAAAAGCGCAGCAGGTCAGGCAGCATCCAGGGAACAGGAGAATCGATGTTTCGGGCATTAGCCCTTCTTCAGTAGGACCCTGACAGAAATGTTGCTGTGGGAATACAGTGTGATGTATTGAAGCGGCAGGCACCTGGAAGCCTGGAATCACTTTTGCAAAAAGAGCAGGCATTCTGCAGAGCATTGTCTCTCCAATGTATTGGAAACAGTATTGTGAGCAGTGAAAACAGTAGACTAGATTGAGTGAAATACAGGTAAATTACTGCTTCAGCTGGAAGGTATAGGAACGTAGAAAATAGATGCAGGGGTATGCCATTTGGTTCTTCACACCTCTAGCACCACTCAATAGGATTAAATTAGATTAGATTTCTTGCAGTATGGAAACAGGCCCTTCAGCCCAACAAGTCCACACCGACCCTCCGGAGAGCAACCCACCCAGACCCATTCCCCTACATTTACCCCTGACTAATGTACCTAACACTATGGGCAATTTAGCATGGCCAATTCACCTGACCTGCACATCTTTGGACTGTGGGAGGAAACCGGAGCACCCGGAGGAAACCCAAGCAGACACGGGGAGAACGTGCAAACTCCACACAGTCAGTTGCCTGAGGCGGGAATGAACCCGAATCCCTGGTGCTGTGAGGTAGCAGTGCTAACCACTGTGCCACCGTGCATGCAAGCTCAGTATCCCACTCCCACTTGTTCTCTGTACCCCTTGATCCCTTTAGCTACAAGGCTAATCTTCAGCTCCCTCTTGAATGTATCTAATCAACTGGCCCCAACAGCTTCCTGTGGAAAAGAATTCCACAGATTCACAACCTCTCCGAGTAAGTGCAGGTTCATAGCTCCTTGAAAGTGGAGTCACAGGTAGATAGGATAGTGAAGAAGATGTTTGGTATGCTTTCCTTTATTGGTCAGAGTACTGAGTACAGGAGTTGGGAGGTCATGTTGTGGGTGTACAGGACATTGATTAGGCCACTGTTGGAATATTGCGTACAATTCTGGTCTCCTTCCTATCGGAAAGATGTTGTGAAACTTGAAAGGGTTCAGGAAAGATTTAGAAGGATGTTGCCAGGGTTGGAAGATTTGAGCTATAGGGAGAGGCTGAACAGGCTGGGGCTGTTTTCCCTGGAGCGTCGGAGGCTGAGGGGTGACCTTATAGAGGTTTATAAAATTGAGGGGCCTGGATAGGATAAATAGACAGTCGGGGAGTCCAGAACTAGAGGGCATAGGTTTAGGGTGAGAGGGGAAAGATATAAAAGAGACCTAAGGGGCAACTTTTCCATACTGAGGGTGGTACGTGTATGGAATGAGCTGCAAGAGGATGTGGAGGCTGGTACAATTGCAACATTTAAAAGGCATCTGGATGGGTATATGAATAGGAAGGGTTTAGATGGAAATGAGCGAAGTATAGGACTAGACTAGATTAGGATATCTGGTCAGCATGGACGAGTTGGACTGAAAGGTCTGTTTCCTGCTGTATACCTCTGTGACTCCTGAATGGTCTACCCCTTATTCTTAGACTGTGATCCCTTGTTCTGGACTTCCCCACATCTAGTCTGTCCAGTCCCATCAGGATTTTTTATATTTCTATGAGAAAACCCCCCCCCCCTTCACTGGACTCACTCAATAGCAGCAATGTTCTTCTGCAGACGAGGAGGCCAAAACTGCACACAAGACTCAAGCTGTGGTCTCACCAAGGCCCTGTATAACTGCAGCAAGACATCCCTATCCCTGTATTTAAATCCTCTCACTATGAAGGCCAGTATGCCATTAGCTTTCCCCACTGCTTGCTGCACCTCCTGTTCCACCATGACACAAAGAGCTCGTTTTATCTCACCTTGTCCTAAACTGCCACCGTTCAGATAATAATCTGCCTTCCTGGTTTTGCGACCAAAGTGCATAACATTTATCCGCATTACATTTTATTGCCAAGTATTTGCCCACTCAGCCAGCCTGTCCAAGTCACCCTGCAGCCTCTTAGCATCCTCCTCACAGCACACACTGCCACCCAGCTTCTTGCCATCTGTAAATTTGGAGATATGGCATTCAATTCCTTCATTCAAATCGTTGATGTATATTGTGAACAGCTGGGGTCCCAGCGCTGAACCCTGCAGCAGCCCACTCCTCACTGTCTGCCATTCTGAAAAGGAGCCGTTTATTCCAACTCTCGGCTTCCTGTCTGCCAACCAATACCATGACCTTTAATTTTCCCAATAAATCTCTTGTGTGGAACCTTGTCAAAAGCCTTTTGAAAGTCCAGAAACACAACATCTACTGATTCACCCTTGTCCACTGTATGGGTCACATCCTCAAAAACTTCCAGAAGATTTGTCAAGTATGATTTACCTTTAGTGAATCCATGCTGACTTGGACTGATTCCGTCACTGCTTTCCAAATGCTCAGTTATTATATCTTTAATAACTGACTCCAGCATTCTCCCTAATACTGATGTCATGCAAGCTAGCCTACAATTCCCCAATTTCACTCTCCCTCCTTTTTTAAAGAGTGGGGTTACATTAGCTCCCCTCTAGTCCATTGGAACTCCTCCAGTGTCTACAGTATTTCTGGAGCTTTGGATATTGAAGAGAGTGGGCGGTACGGTGGCACAGTGGTTAGCACTGCTGCCTCACAGCGCCAGAGACCCGGGTTCAGTTCCCACCTCAGGTGACTGACTGTGTGGAGTTTGCACATTCTCCCCGTGTTGCTTGGGTTTCCTCAGGGTCCTCCGGTTTCCTCCCACAATCCAAAGATGTGCACGTCAGGTGAATTGACCATGCTAAATTGCCCGTAGTGTTATGTAAGGGGTAAATGTAGGGGTATGGGTGGGTTACGCTTCGGCGGGTCGGTGTGGACTTGTTGGGCCGAAGGGCCTGTTTCCACACTGTAAGTAATCTAATCTAATCTAATCTAATCTAAACAGACAGGTATTACATCTTCTGCATATGCAGATGAAGGTGGGCTGTGGGGGACTGTTGGGAGTGATGGAGGAGTAGATCAGGGTGTCCAGAGGGAGCAGTATTGTGGAAGGCTGACAAGGGAGGGGAGGGGAATATGTCTGGTGGTGGCATCCCACTGGAGGTGGCAGCAATGGCGGGTAAATATCGTCTGGATGTGGATGTGGGTGGGATGGGAGCCGAGGAAAAGGGGGACCCTCTCACTATTGTGGGAGGGAAGTGAGGGGGTGAGGGCGAAGTGTAGGAAAGGTTGAATCTAACTGAGGACCCTGTCAACTACAGTGTTGGGCCATCCTTGATGGAATCCAAATTAAATACCCAAAGGTTTTTCAGGAAGGTCTAGGAACTATCAAAGGAGCCAAGACCACCTTGCATGTTGACCAGGAAACAATTCTGTGATTTTACAAGGCCTGCCTAATGCAAAAGCAGAGGCAAAAAGCTGGAAAGCAAAGGAAACATCAAACCACTGTAGTTTGTGCATTGAGCAGCACCAGTCACACTGATTGTGAAGCCCAATGGCTCAAGTAGCCTTTGTAGGGATTCTCAGCAAATGGTAAACTGCTTCCTGCAGCTAGATAAAATCCCTCACAGAGGATTTAATCGCAAAACTGGCAGGTGTGGCAGTCCTTCATGAAGCTGGACATGAGCCATGTGTACTTGCAATTGTGGTTAGATGAGGATTCCCAGACGTATGCTACAATTAATACCCATAAGGATTTGTACCAATATACAACACTGTCATTTGGGGTATAATCAGTCTGTGCTATTTTTCAGCGAATGATGGAGAACGTTTTACAAGGTCGCCATTTATCTGGATGACGTGCTAATGACAGGGAAGACCAATGAAGAGAACTTAGAGAACTTAGTCCTTAGATGTTCCTCCCAGGCAGATGTATTCCTTAGAAGGGAAAAATACCCATTGGGAGATAAAGTGAGGGTGATCAAAAGTTCCTGGCTCTCGGGTCTGTGTCAGAGCTTATAACTTTCCTTAGAAGTTCCTTGGTGAATTATTACAGACAGTTCAAACGTAACCTGGCCTCCATCCTGGCACCCTTAGATCTGCTATTGAAAAATGGGGCAACCTTAGAAATGGTCTCCTAGCCAAGACATGGCCTTTAGGGAAGTGAAAATGCAGCTATCAGCATCTAAGGTATCCCAAGTGTGATCTGGTGCTGACGTGCGATGCCTCCCCATGGGGTATTGGGGTAGTGTTGGCTCACAGATGGCCCAGTGGAGAGATACGCCCAGGAGCATTTGTTTCCTGGACTTTGGCTGATCTAGATCGCAGATGCACCCAGATAGAGAAGGAAGGTTTGCGGTCATCTTTGGTGTGAGAAAGATCCACCAGTACCTTCACTGATGTAAATTTGTAATAATAACAGACCACAAAACTTTGCGAGGGCGACTCAGAGGTCAAAGCCATGCTGCCCATAGCTTCAGGTTGAATTCAGTGATGTTCTGAATGCATCCAATTACAAGTTGGAACACCATCAGGGAGGCCAAGTCGCAAATGTGGATGTCTTGAGGCTCCTTCCACTGTGGGTACACCACCGATGATGCAGCCACTGGAAGAGTTCATTTGACACGGTAGCTCAGTGGTTAGCACTGCTGCCTCACAGCACCAGGGAGCTGTGTCCAACTCCAGCCTCACGCAACTCTCTGTGTGGAGTTCCCCATGTCTGTGGAATTTCCTCCAGGTGCTCCAGTTTCCTCCCATAGTCCAAAGATGTGCAGGTTAGGTGAATTGGCCATGCTAAATTGCTTATAGTGTTCAGGGTTGTGTAGGTTAGTCGGGGATAAATAAATGGAAGGGGAATGGGTATGTATAGGTTACTTTTCAGAGGGTTAGTATGGATTTGTTGGGCCAAAGTGCCTGTTTTCACATTGTAGGGATTTTAATTCTAATTACTTTCAAGATGTTACAAGTGCAATGAGCAAAAATCCTCATTCTGGAAACTACAAGCCTAAAGGCCTGAGATATTTCAGACTGACCACTTCTGGTTCTGCTTTCCCTTTGAACCTCATCACCATTGGACAAGTGTACACTCACGTGGCCACTCTCAGCCCGCACACTCCCCACTCAACACTGGCATCGCCAGTGTTCAGTCACCTCAGGTCAGAATCTCCTTTGTCTCGTATTCTTTAACTCTGAAATGTTGTATCTAGACATCTATTGCTCCATCTCTCATTTCTTGGTTTGATTGTCACAAATGATCAGCTGGTTGTTATAGTGATAAAAGGGTTTAAACCCTGAGCCAGCACTCAGGATATTACCTGGATTCTGTTCAATGGGGCTGTTCGCTTGCTTAGTCTAAACTAAGCTTTTAAAACAGAACCACAAACAGGAAATATATCCCTCCTGTAATTAATTTCTTATTTAACTTCTTTGTAAACTATTTTTTTCCAGGCAGTTTGGTCACATGATCCATTTCTGGAAACAATTTTCTTTTTACCAGAAATCAACTCCCAGAGAAACTGAGTTCTTAAAGGGACCACCATATCATTGCTGTTCCCCAAAGCATATGTGCCATCTCTCCCTTACTCCTGCCCCATCCCCCTTCCTCTCCCTACTTCTGCTTCCCACACTCCTCCTGCCCTAGCTCTATCTTGATGGTCAAAGCTGTGCCATGTAACCTTGATTCCTGTCCCTTCCCTCAGGGATTCCTGGCATTCTGTACTCTCCTGTTTCTCCCTATCTGGGGGACTCTAGATTCCTGAGTATTTGCTGCTGTGATACCTCACAGTTTTGTCTCTCACAGACATTAAGTCAGCCATTTCTAAATCTGCTGTTTGCCCAAAGCTAATTGCCCTCTGGATATTTGTCTGTTTGTTCATAAGACAAAGGAGCAGAATGAGGCCGTTCGGCCCATCAAGTCTGCTCCACCATTTGATCATGACTGATATGCTCCTCACCCCATTTTCCTGCCTTCTCCCCATATCTCTTCAACCCATTACCAATTAAAAGCCTGTCTAGCTTCTCCTTAAATTTACTCACTGTCCCAGTACCCACGGCACTTTGGAGTAGCAAATTCCACAGATTCAGAGCCCTTTGGGGAGAGTAGTTTCTCCTTAACTCTGTTTTAAATTTGCTCCCCCTTATCCTAAGACTATGACCTCTCATCCCAGAATGTCCCACAAGAGGAAGCATCCATTCCAGGTCTATTTCATCTGCACCTTTTATCATCTTGAATACCTTAATTTGATCTCCCCTCATTTTTCTAAATTCCATACAGTATAGGCCTGAACTATTCAATCTCTCTTCATATGACAAACCCCTCATCTCTGTGATCAATCTAGTGAATCTCCTCTGAATTGCCTCCAATGCCACTATATCTTTTCTCAAAAAAGGAGACCAAAACTATGCACAATAATCCAGGTACAGCCTCACCAATGCCATGCATAGTTGCAACAATACTTCCTTACCTTTTATATTCCTTCCTTTAGCTATAAAAACCAACATTCCATTCGCTTTATTATCTGTCCAGTTCTGCCATAGGAGAAAGTGAGGACTGCAGATGCTGGAGATCAGAGTCGAGTGTGTATTGCTGGAAAAGCACAGCAGGTCAGGCAGCATCCAAGGAGCAGGAGAATCGATGTTTCGGACAAGCCTGAATGATGAGGGGCTAATGAAGGGCTTACGCCTGAAACATCGATTCTCCTGCTCCTCAGATGCTGCCTGACCTACTGTGCTTTCCCAGCAACATGCTGTCAGTTCCGCCATAACCCTGTGGTAGGGCAGATTATGAGATCAGATCGCAATCTGAGACTTGTCTGACTGTCGACAGATTCCCTCAGATCTGTCGAAACCACACCACCCTGGCTTTGGTTTCACTGCAGCCTTCGTTCCCAGAGTCTGAATGCCTGATGTGAATCAGTGACAGAAGCACATTCTAATTGAGGAGCAAAATCTCTTCAGCTGCTGATGCTGGGTCTGACTTGCAGACTCCGCACTCCCCAGTGTGTTAATCTGACCAGTTCTTTTCTTCAGTTGTGGCCTCTTATGTTCATCATGTTCTTGATTTCAAGCCGGGAACAAAACAGAGAACAAGGTAGGACTCAGAAATTAAACTGCATTTATTTCAGTGCCAGAGGCCTAACAGGGAAGGCAGGTGAACTCAGGCCTGGGACTGGGATATCATAGCAATTGCAGAGATGTGGCTCAGGTATGGCAGCTTAATGTTCCAGGATACAAATGCTACAGGAAGGACAGGAAAGACAGAAAGGGGGCAAGAGAGGAGGGGGAGTTGCATTTTTGATAAGGAATAGCATTATAGCTGTACTTAGGGAGGATATTCCTGGGAATATGTCCAGGGAAGTTTAAGTGGAACTGAAATAAGAAAGGAATGTCACCTTATTGGGATTGTACTGTAGCACCCCCTCACCCCCAATAGTCAGCAGGAATTGAGAAACAAATTTGTAAGAAATTTCAGTTATCTGTAAGAATAATAGGATAGTAATGTAGGGGATTTTAACTTTCCAAACATAGTGTTGCCATAGTGTTAAGGTTTAAATGGAGAGGAATTTGTGAATTGTGTACAAGAACATACTTTCGTTCACTATGTGGATGTAGCCACTAGAGAAGGTGCAAAACTTGACCTACTCTTGGGAAATAAGGCAGGGCAGGTGACTGAGGTGTCAGTGGGGGAGCACTTTGGAGCCAATGATCATAATTCTATTAGTTTTAAAATAGTGATGGAAAAGGATAGACCAGAACTAAAAGTTGAAGTTCTAAATTGGAGGAAGGCCAATTTTGACAGTATTAGGCAAGAACTTTCAAAAGCTGACTGAAGGCAGATGTTCACAGGTAAAGGGATGGCTGGTAAATGGGATGCCTTGAAAAATGAGATAACAAGAGTCCAGAGAATACTATGTTCCTGTTGGGGTGAAAGGCAAGAAATTGAGGTTTTGGTCAAGAAAAAGAAGGAAGCATATGTCAGGTATACACAGCAGAGATTGGGTGAATCCTTAGAGTATAAAGGCAGTAGGAGTATACTTAAGAGGAAAATCAGGAGGGCAAAAAGGGGACATGATATAGCTTTGGCAAATAAGGCTAAGGAGAATCCAAGGGGATTTTATAAATAGATTAAGGACAAAAGGGTATCTAGGGAGAGAATAGGGCCCCTTTAAGATCAGCAAGGCAGCCGATGTGTGGAACTGCAGGAGATAGGGGAGATTATATTAAACGAGTATTTTATATCAGTTTTTACTGTTGAGAAGGACATGGAACATATAGAATGTGGGGAAATAGATGGTGACACACTAAAAAATGTCCATATTACAGAGGCGGAAGCGCTGGATGTCTTGAAATGCAATAAAGGTGGATAAATCCCCAGGACCTGATCAGGTATACCCTAAAACTGTGTGGGAAGTTTGGGAAGTGATTGCTGGGCTCCTTGTTGAGATATTTGTGTCATCAATAGCCACAGGTGAGGTGCCCGAAGACTGGAGGTCGGCTAACACGGTGCCACTGTTTAAGAAAGGTGGTAAGGAAAGTCAGGGAACTAAAGACCGGTGCGCCTGACATTGGTGGTGGGTAAACTGTTGGAGGGAATCCTGAGGGACAGGATGTACATGTATTTGGAAAGGTAAGCTCTGATTCGGGATAGTCAACATGGCTTTGTGCGTGGGAAATCATGTCTCATAAACTTGATTGAGTTTTTTGAAGAAGTAACAAAGAAGTAACAAAAGGCGTTCAACAGAGTTCTTCATGGGAGACTGGTTAACAAGGTTCGAGGGTGTAGTGCTGGAAAAGCCCAAAAGGTCAGGCAGCATCTGAGAAACAGGTTAGATCAGATGGAATACATGGAGAACTGGCCATTTGAGTACAGGACTGGCTTGAAGGTAGAAGACAGAGTATGGTGGTGGAGGATTGCTTTTCAGACTGGAGGCCTGTGACCAATGGAGTGCCACAAGGATCAGTGCTGCTTTTCATCATTTATGTAAGTGATTTGGATGTGAATATAGGAGGTGCAGGTAGTAAGTTTGCAGATGAGACCAAAATTGGAGGTGTAGTGGACAGCGAAGAAGGTTACCTCAAAGTACAATGGGACCTAGATCAGACAGGCCAGTGGTCCAAGGAGTCGCAGATGGAGTTTAATTTGGATAAATATTAGGTGCTGTATTTTGGAAAAGCAAATCAGGGCAGGACTTAAATACCTTAATGGTAAGGTCCGGAAGTGTTGCTGAACAAAGAGACCTTGGAGTGCAGCTTCATAGCTCCTTGAAAGTGAAATCAAGGCAGATAGGATAGGGAAGAAGGTGTTTGGTATAATTTCCTTTATTGGTCAGAGTATTGAGTCCAGGAGTTGGGAGGTCATGTTGTGTCTGTACAGGACATTAGTTTGACCACTGTTGGAATATTGTGTGCAATTTTGGTCTCCTTCCTATCGCAAGAATGTTGTCAAACTTAAAAGGGTTCAGAAAAGATTTACAAGGACGTTGCCAGGGTTGGAGGATTTGAGCTGCAGGGAGAGGCTGAACAGGGGCTGTTTTCCCAGGAGCTTCGGAGGCTGAGGGGTGACCTTATAGAGGTTTATAAAATCATGAGGAATATGGATAGGGTAAGCAGACAAAGTCTTTTCCTTGGGGTCGGGAGTCCAGAACTAGAGGACATAGGTTTAGGGTGAGAGGGGAAAGATATAAGAGACCTAAGGGGCAACTTCTTCATGCAGAGGATGGTGTGAAAGTACAGAGACTAGGAATGAGCTGCCAGAGGAAGTGGTGGAGGCTGGTACAATTGCACCATTTAAAAGCATCTGATGGGGACATGAATAGGGGGATATGGGCCAAGTGCTAGCAAATAGGACCAGATTAATTTAGGATATCTGGTCGGCATGGAAGAGTCAGACTGAAGTGTCTGTTTCCGTGCTGTATGTCTCTATGATTATGACTGCAAGCTGCTGCTCCTGTGCACACTGGCGGGTTTCGAGTGAGCCTGTCTCCTTTTCTATGCACTCTGTTTCTCTCCCCACAGACTTGCTGAGTTTATCCATCACTTTCAATGGAATGGCCATATTAAAATTGAAATGTTTATGAATTACTCTCCCACATCACACTATAGAATTCGAAAATATTCTTGGGCTCCAGTGGGGAAAGTATTAAACAGAAGACTCCATGATATTTAAACAGAGCGGAGGTTGCTTTCCTGAGCTCAGATAATGTTGTGAGATAGTTCTGAGGGAAAAGAGTCAGTCAGCAATTATAACCTCAAGTCTTGTAGCAGGTGCAGGAAAACACATGACACAATTACCACTTTGTGCTTCCCTCAGTGAAAAGGAGAAGGATAAAAGTGACACTTCAGCAGAGGAGAATGAAGAAAAGGAAGTTTCCGTTTCCAAAGGTCGTCAGACAGCCAATAGCCAAGGCCGGCGCAAGGGGAGAATAACCCATTCTGTGACCAGTGAGGCTGACCCTGAGGAGACTGCAGCCCCTCCAGCTGAATCAGGTGTGTGAGTGGTGTCCGCATAACAGACCCTGACCCAAACCAGCCACCGGTACCTGCTCACTCCCAAACCAGCCACCAGTACCTGAAACCAGCCACCGGTACCTGCTCACTCCCAAACCAGCCACCAGTACCTGCTCACTCCCAAACCAGACACCGGTATCTGCTCACTCCCAAACCAGCCACCGGTACCTGCTCACTCCCAAACCAGCCACCAGTACCTGCTCACTCCCAAACCAGCCACCGGTACCTGCTCACTCCCAAACCAGCCACCGGTACCTGCTCACTCCCAAACCAGCCACCGATACCTGCTCACTCCCAAACCAGCCACCGATACCTGCTTACTCCCAAACCAGCCACCGGTACCTGCTCACTCCCAAACCAGCCACTGATACCTGCTCACTCCCAAACCAGCCACCGGTACCTGCTCACTCCCAAACCAGCCACCGGTACCTGCTCACTTCCTAACTACTTACTTTCAGAGAAGCTGGGCATTCAATAGCTCCATCTCAATTCGAAAAGGGTTCACAGTGCTGAGGGAAGGGGGCGTCTGAGGAGCTAGAGTTTCACCCAACAAAACCAACTCAAAGTGGATGTCAGCAGGAGAGGTTTAGGTAGAGAATGCCCTGTACACTCAGTCTCACCTTAACCCTGATTTCAGAGCTGAGTGGGAGCCAGAGAAGTAGGGGTTAATGAAGAGGGGACATGATAGCATAGGGAAAGCACTGTGACCTCACTAACGCATTGCCGGGCGTTTTGGACAGCTACAGAGGATACACAGTCTGTTAAAATTGTAAGCCGTCAGCTGCTGAAGAGGCGAGTCAGAGGGAAAGCTGATAATGTGGAAGGTATCTCTGCTTCTCTAGTAGGGCACCGCAGCAAACCCTTGGCACTCGCTCTGTATCACTGCATATTGAATATTTAACTCAATGGCTGGAATGAAAAGGGGGAGGCATGTGATCAAGTTGTTATGAATATGATTTAAATGATCCAGTCAAGTTGGCAGCAGTTTGGTTGGATCCTGACCATCTTGTTATTTCTGAGGTAGCTGTCTAAATGCTGCCTGAGTGTATAATACAGTAATTTAAGGTTTGACATAAGGGTTTATCATCAATAAACACTTTGTAAAAAAATACAATAATGAGATGATTTTAAAGAAGAATCTGACAGTTTGGCTAAATAACAATCCCATCTGTGAAATGTTTCAATGAATCAACTTAACTGCAGTTTCAAAATATTCCAGATAGTGCCATTATACCAAGAGGACTCATCATCCCAGACTCAAGCCCACAGAGTGACAGGAACAACAGGTTTAAAGGGCAGATGCTGTTTGAATTCACACAGAGCACCAAGGGAAGAGAGTCTGAGCTAAAGCACAAGGTCTGCAAATCTGCCGGGTGTCACTGTTGGAACTGTTACAAGAGCCAGTATTACGGCTGCGAAATCTTGTGATGAGGTGCAGGCCAGCATTACATGTGGCTTTGAAAGATACCTGAGTAATAGCAAAGTGCAGAGATATCCTAAAGCTAATGCAAGTGTAAAACTGAAGCCTTGTCTTCCTGGCTTCTTGAAGTAAAGTTTGTGAAACTTTCTTTGCAGTGTCTTCCGATCCAGTTGAAAGTTCTCGCTGGACAGAGGAAGAAATGGAAGTTGCTAAAAAAGGTTTGTGATTTGTTTTTCCTGCTGCTTATCCCATAGATTCACAATGGTTCATTTACAATTCAGCTTCTACATTAATGTAGTTTGTAAAGTGATTTAAGTTTCACTTAATCATTCTGAATACTTGAACAAAACTGTTTGAATGTTAAAATGGTTTAATTTGTTGTGTTTGGATTTCATGTGTACATGTGTGGATGTTTTTCAAGGAAGATAATTGAAGTGTTAAAATGTCCTCTGCGTAAGAACAGTGGAAGGGTGAATTTTTCTAAAGGTAGCCTGTTGTTCATCAGATAGTTAGACTCTGAAAGGGGAGTGATATTTTTCAATGTGAGATACTTTCACATGCAGTAAGTTGCCACTGTGCAGTTTTGCCTAATCAGGACTGATGACACTTCCTCAGAGATGATTTCAAACTGACATTTTCATGTTATTCAGGTGGAAAAATTTGTGGTTAAACTGGTTGCTGTAAGACTTATACAAATGTCTAGTGTTATCTTAATCTGTGTAGTGATTGTATGTGTCCGTACATTGGACAGCTGGCAGTGGTTCAAGAAGGCAGCTCACCTCCCACTCTCTTGAGGGATAATTAGGGATGAGCAATAAATGCTCATCCAGTCTGTAACACTCGTATCTCATGAATGAATTAAAAAAAAAACAGAATTAACACCATTTTTGAAGCATGCCTTCAGTGTTTAGATGAACTTTAGTGTCCCTATCAGAGTTATGACCAATTGCTTCAGTCATCTGTTTATCTTGAACTGCTCGAGTTTCAAATGGCCAGACATGGATGCCAAGGATTGAGTGCAATGACGCATTGAATCAAAATACAACCCGTCATTGCAACAGAATTGCTTGTTTACAATCCTCTGCCTGTCCTTCAATGGGTCACGATCTTTAACTCTTTAATACCTGCAGCTGCTTCTGTGCAACATGAAATTTTTTGTAAAATTATTGGAACAAACAAAGTGTTTTTCCTCATGGCAGTCAGAGGTACAGGATTTAATTTAAGCTTGGAGTTTATTAAAGTGCTCAGTGAATAAATGTGAGAGATCACCTTGTGCCTTTGGGTATTTGGATTTGGAGCGGTGATAGCAGGAGTCAGAGACTCAGGATATGAGAGAAAGTGAGGACTGCAGATGTTGGAGATCAGAGTCAAAAAGTGTAGTGCTTGAAAAGCACAGCCGGTCAGGCCGCATCTGAGAAACAGGAGAGTCAACGTTTCAGGCATAAGCCCTTATCTGGAATTCCTGATGAAGCGCTTATGCCTGAAACATCGATTTTCCTGCTCCTCGGATGCTGCCTGACCAGTCGTGCTTTTCAAGCGCCACTCTTTTTGACACTCGGGGTATGGGATAGGCTATTTAGGACAGAGATGAGGAACAGTTTCTTCTCTGGGAGGATGGTCAACCTGTGGAATTCTCTCCAATCAAAGGCTGAGGAATTGAATAAAATTCAGAAAGATTTTTTTTAAAGATTTAAAAGCATCAAGGGGTTTAGAGAGAAAGCAGGGATATTGTCTTGAATGAGGAGGTCAGCCATGATCATGTTAAATGGCAGACCTGGCTCGAAGACCCTACACCTGCTTCTAGTCTCCATGTTTCCAAGTCAGGATGGTGTGGGGCTTAGAGGGGAACCTGAAAGTGTTGGTGTCCCTGTATATCTGCTGCCCTTGTCCTTCTAGATGGTTGAGGTTACAGGGTTTGGAAGGTGCTCTCGAAGAATCTTTGGTGAATTTCTGCAGTACATGCTGCTGCCTCTGAGCACTGAGATTTACATTCTATACGTCCTTGCCATTCAGCAGGATCATGGCCGATTGCCCCAGGCCTCCGTTCCTTTCTTATACCATCTCGTCAGAGCCATCAACTCCGCAATATGTCAAAAGTCCATCCACCTCTAGTGTTCACACCTCCACAACTCTCTGGTGTAGGGAATTCCAGACATTCAGTACCTTTTGGCACAAGAAATTCCTTCACATCTCAGTTTTAAATGAGAGTCCCTTCATTCTGTAACAATGTTCCCTTGTCCAAGGTACTCCCATTAGTGGAAGTATCTGCATAACACAATCCTGATTTCTCTTTCACTAAACATGTTGGCTCTGATTATGTTAGCTTTTGTAAATATCCTGCTATTTTGCCTTTAAGCCCATGGAGGGAGTACAATGTAGGTTTGCAGGAATGATTACTAGACCTTGGGTTATGAGGAGAGATTAAACAAATTCTGGAATTTAGAAAGTTAAGGAGTGATTTGGTTGAAGTCTTCAAGATATTAACAGGAAAAAACAGGGTAGAAAAAGATAAATTGTTTCTACTGGTTGGGGATTCCAGAATGAGGGAACTTGGTCTGAGAATTAGGGCCAGACCATTCAGGAGAGATGTTCAGAAGCACTTCTACACCCAAAGGGCAGTGGATGCTGAATTGGTGTTAAATTTATCTATCTCAGATTTAAAATTTTCTTATGCAAAAGTATGAATGGTTGGGGGATAAAGTTTAAGGGCAGATATATGAAATTAGGACAGAGATCAGCCATGAACTGATTAAATGGTAGAACAGGCTCGAGGGACTGAATGGCCTACTGCTGTTCTATGTTCCTATTAATAATGAATTCTGGCATTTTCCCAATAGCAGATGTTTGTCTAACTGGACTATAGTTTCCTTTTTTTCTGGATGTAGGTTTGCTTGTTGAGCTGGAAGGTTCGCTTTCAGACGTTTCGTCACCATACTAGGTAACATCCTCAGTGAGCCTCCAAATAAAGCACTGGTGATGTAGCCCGCTTTCTATTTATATGTTTGAGTTTGTGCCCACACCTCTTCCCTCACTTTATCCAAGGCCTCACAAAGAGTCTTCCACATCTAAAGTTTCACCTGCACATCCAATATCATTTATTGTATCCATTGCTCCCAGTGCAGTCTCCTCTACATTGGGGAGACTGGATGCCTCCTTGCAGAGCACTTAGGGAACATCTCTGGGACACCCAGACCAATCAACTCCCTCTGCCAAGGATATGCAGGTCCTGGGGCTCCACCACCACCTGAAGGAAAAACACCTCATCTTCCCCCTTGACTTCAACCCCAGGGCATCAATGTGGACTTCACCAGCTTGCTCATTCCCCCTCCCCCACCTTACCCCAGTTTCAAATCTCTAGCTCAGCACTGTCTACATGAGCTGTCCTACCTGCTAATCGCCTTTCCCACCCATCCACTCACCTCCTCTGACCCATCACCTCCATCCACTCATTGTACTCTTTGCTACCTTCTCCCACTCCAGTTCTCTCCACCTTGGAGGCTTCCTGCCTCCATTCCTGAAGGGCTTTTGCCCAAAACATCAATTTCCCTGCTCCTGCTGGACCTGCAGTGCTTTTCTAGCACCTAATTTAGACTGTTAACCCCAAGACCCAGCTAGTGTTCTGGGGACCTGGGTTGAAAACCCACCATAGCAAAAGGAATTTTAAATTCCAGATTTATTTTTATTGAATTAAAGTGGTTTAATGATAACCATGAAGGCATTGTCAATTGTTGGAAAACATCTGGCTCACTAAGTTTAGGGAAAGAAACTGCTATCACCTACATGTGATTCTGGACCCACAGCAATGTGGGTGACTCAAATGCCCACTGGGCAATTAGGGATGGGCAACAAGTGCTAGGGTTGGTGATGCCATTTCAAATGGTGACTTCATTTTTATCCTAGGACAAACCAACCAGAGACACGCACGAGAATTCCAAGAGGCATGGCATTCCAACCGGAACTCTATCAACAAACACATTGACTTGGATCCCATTTACTACCCCTGAGAAAAAAACAGGAAATGACACCACCATAGGAAATGATGTCACCACTGGAAATGACATCACTAACCCTAGAAAACTCAAACATATAAATAGAAAGCTGGCTTCACCACCAGTGCTCCATCTGGAGGCTCACTGAAGATGTTACCTAGCATAGTGATGAAACATCTGAAAACAAACCTTCCAGCTCAGCGAGCTAACCTACATCCAGAACCTCAATATGAGCTACAAATCTTCTCAAAACTCACTTTCCTATTTTCTGTTTCCCTCTCTTCTTGAACATGGGTGTCACATTAGCAGTTTTCCAATCTAATGGAACCCTCTTAGAATCCAGTGAGTTTCAGAATATGTTGATCAATGCCTCCACTATCCTTGCAGCTGCTTCCTTTAAAACCTTTGGATGCAGGCCATCAGATCCCAGGCATTTTATCTGCCTTTCGTCCCATTAATTTGTCAAATAACTTGTCCCTCACTATAGAGACTGTTGCAGGATCTTTCCTCCCATTAACACCTCATTGATCTGTTATCTTTGGGGTGTTTACAGTGTCCTCCACCATGGAAACTGATACAAAATGTTGGTTTAAATTAACTGCCATTTCTATGTTCTTATTAAGAATTCCACAGTTACATCCTCCAAGGATCCCACATTTACTGTAGCTACTATCTTTTAATATACCCAGAGAAGCTCTTACTGTTTGTTTTTATATTTCTTGCCAGTTTACTTTCATAATCAATTTTCTCCCTTTCATTAATTTTTTAGTGATCACTGTTTTTTGAAAAAAATAATCCCAATCATCTGGCTGCCTTGTATGCCTTAGTTTTGATTAAATACTGTCCTTGTACATCAAACTCCAGTAAATTTGTCCGATATGATTTTCTATTCACAAACCCATATTGACTGTGCCCAATCAGATCGATTTAGTCAAATATCCATTTATCACATCCTTTATTATAAATTTGAGCATTTTCCCCATTGCTGGTGTAATGTCACCATAGTCCCAGAGGACCATAGGGCTGCTCTCCCTTTAGAGTTCACTACATGGTGGTTAACCTGAGGACCACCCCTCTTCAGGCAGTGGGTGTGGTTGAGAAGACAGGACTTTCCTGGTGATCTCAGCCAGCACAGGAATTGAACCCATGCTATTGGTCACTTTGGATCACAAACCAGCTGTCAGGCCAACTGCCATAACTGACCCCTCCCTGATGTAAGGCTGACGGATTTGTAGTTCCCTGTTTTCTCCCTCGCTCCTTGCTTAAACAGTGGACTGAAATTTGCAGCTCCCAATCTGGAGGAATTGTTCCAGAATTTACAGAATTTTGGAAGTAAATCAACAAAGCATCGACCATCTTTATGGCCACCTCCTTCAGCAAGATGTCAGATCCTAGGGAGTTAACACCTTTCAATCCCATTCATTTCTCCACTGCAGCCTCCTTACTGATGCTAATTCTTTTTGATCTCTCATTCTCCCTAGTCACCTGGATCCCTATGTCTGGGAGATTTCATGCATCTTCGTCTGTGAAAGGGAACAAAAAATGGTCCTTTAGCTTCTCTGCCATTTCATAATTTCCCTTATTCAATTTAACACTTGCCCCCTCCCCACCCCCAACTGTCTCACTCCCCCACTCTGCTGGATATAGAGTCTTACTCTGGTCATCTCCAAAATTTTCAGAATTCCCTAACCTGCCTGCCCTTTAGCTCCAGATTGGCAGGAATCATGAACCAGGCTTTTGTATTTCAAAAGAATAATTATTTATCATAAAGAAATTACTCTAATTTGGTTACAAACTGCCCCATACACCCGCATACAGACAGGCAAAGACAGACCATAACACCAGTCATAGAGTCATACAGATGGATAGCACAGAAAAAAGCCCATTAAGCCTGTGCTGGTCATAAACAAGCACCTCACTATTTTAATCCCATTTCCCAGAAGTTGACTCAAAGTCCTTTATGCCTTGGCATCACAAGTACATATATAAATACCTCTTAAATATTATGAGGCTTTCTGGCTTCTTCCAACGCCACCCACCCCGCACACGCACATTCAATCAGTTCCAGATTCCCATCACCCTCTGGGTGAAAATGTTTTTTCTCCCATCTCCTCTAAACCACCTACCCCTTAACTATGCCCCTGTTCATTGAACCCTCCATCACGGGAAAATGTTCACTCCTGTCGACCCTATCTATGTCCCTCATAATTTTATACATCTTCAACATGTCCCCTCTCAATCTCCTCTCCCCAAGAAAACAACCACAGTCTGTCCAATCTCTTTTCATCACTGAAACTCTCCAGGCCAGGCACATGCTGGTAAATCTCCTCTGCACTCCATCCAGTGCTATCATATCCCTCCTATAAAGTGGAATCCAGATTGCACACTGTACTCTAGCTGTGGCCTAATCAATGTTTTATACAGTACCAATAGCACCTCCCTGCTCTTGTACTGAATGCCTCAGTCACAGAAGGCAAGATTCTAGATGCCACCTTAGCAACATTATCCACCTGTCCTGATACCTTAAGGGACCTTTGGGCATTCACCCTAAAACTAGGATAATGCATGTTCTGGCAGCGCAATTTGTTTATAATGTTGCTGAGGAATTAAGGAACGGGTGTTTGGAGAACACAATAATGCAATTCCAGCAGTGTTTGTTTTGCACGCTTCATTCTACGCATTCACCGGTGTCAGCTCCTGACAGAGTGGCTTTCTGAGAGACATACATTGAGCAGTTTCCTATGAAAGGTACAATACTCATTGATTATCCCTTTCTTGAAAAAATATGGAGCAGCATTGTGACAAGAATCTTAGCAGAAGCATCCTGGTGATAAAATTGTGGGCGGTGAAGGCAAAAGAAAGACTGTAAAGGAAGAGAAGCTCAAAATTTGTGCGAAGATTTGTAGCTCGGGTGCTCGTTGTTGTGGTTCTGTTCGCCGAGCTGGAAGATTTTGTTGCAAACGTTTCGTCCCCTGGCTAGGCGACATCATCAGTGCTTGGGAGCCTCCTACGAAGCGCTTCTTTGATGTTTCCTCCGGTGTTTATAGTGGCCTGTCCCTGCCGCTTCCGGTTGTCAGTTTCAGCTGTCCGCTGTAGTGGTTGGTATATTGGGTCCAGGTCGATGTGTTTGTTGATGGAGTTTGTGGATGAATACCATGCCTCTAGGAATTCCCTGGCTGTTCTCTGTCTGGCTTGCCCTATGATAGCAGTGTTGTCCCAGTCGAATTCATGTTGCTTGTTGTCTGCGTGCACATGCAGACAACAAGCAACATGAATTCGACTGGGACAAAATTACTATCATAGGGCAAGCCAGACAGAAAACAGCCAGGGAATTCCTAGAGGCATGCATTCATCCACAAACTCCATCAACAAACACATAGACCTGGACCCAATATACCAACCACTACAGCGGACAGCTGAAACTGACAACCGGAAACGGCAGGGACAGACCACTATAAACACCGGAGGAAACAACAAAGAAGCGCTTCGCAGGAGGCTCCCAAGCACTGATGATGTCGCCGAGCCAGGGGACGAAACGTTTGCAACAAAAACCTCCAACTCGACGAACAGAACCACAACAACGAGCACCCAAACTTTAATAACCTTAATACATTTGTGCACTGAGGATTGATAGATCCCACCCAGGCCCCTAGCGGATTATTGGAAGCCACCAATTGGTTAAAAATCTAGCTTCATAGTTACCTTGACGGCTATCTGAATAGCCGCACTCATCCACCCCTTCAGATTGAAGTCCTGCTCCAGCAGATGACACAGTTCTGTGACAGTGACATCCTCAGTCTGCAATGTCAATTCATCTTGCTCAAATGGAAGAAATGGAATCAAGGGTGATTCTTGATTCATCAAGGCCACCTGTACCGTCTCTTTTTCCTGAGTCGTACTTCAACTGTGACATCTTCATATTGGAGACTGTTCAGCAGCTGCTGGATGTCACTACCAATTCTAGTCTTGCTGGCACATTTTTTGTACTTCAATTTCCCTGTGCTTTCATACCACCATGACCTATTTGTCACAGTTCAAATTAAAGTGTGGGAAATATCAGAAACAGCACAGGTCCTTAGTAACGTGAGCAGTCAGTAGTCACAGCACACACAAATTACAGTTTAGCAGTCGTCAATACAGTGGGACATGGAGGACTTTGACAAGGTCATTGGAAATCTATACATAAACCTTCAACTTGGTAGACCTTTTTTTTTTATTCACTCATGGAACATGAAGATTGCTGGCTGGCCAGTGTTTGTGGACTATACTGGTTTCCATTGAGAGTGTGGTGGTGAGCTGCCTTCTCGAACCGCTGCACACCTGGAATGCCCTTCCCAGGGAAGGAATTTCAGGATTTTTACTCAGCAACAGTGAAGAATGGCAATGTATTTCCAAGTCAGTGTAGTGAGTGGCTTGGGCCAGAATTTGTAGGTGGTGAGGTTCTCATGTATCTGCTGTCTTTGCCCTTCAAGATGGAAGTGTTTGCAGGTTTGGAAGATGCTATCTGAGGACTTTTGGTGAATTTTTGCAGCACATCTTGTGGATAGTACACATTGCTGCTACTGAGCATCGATGGTGGAGCGAGTGAATGTGGTGCCAATCAAGCTTTTTCCTGTATAGTGTCAAGCTTCTTGAGTATTGTTGGAGCTGCATCCATTCAGGCAAATAGGGAGAATTCCATCACATTTCTGATTTGTGATTTTCAGATGGCAGAGAGGCTTCAAGGAGTCAGGAGGTGAGTTACTCAATGTAGTACTCCTAACCTCTGATCTGGTCTTGTACAGACCATTATAAACACCGGAGGAAACATCAAAGAAGCGCTTCGCAGGAGGCTCCCAAGCACTGATGATGTCGCCTAGCCAGGGGACGAAACGTTTGCAACAAAAACTTCCAACTCGGCGAACAGAACCACAACAGGAAGAGAAGCTAGATACTGTAAAGCATAAGGAGAGAATATGTGATATAGCTCACTTTACACACCATGACCTCCTGCATTAACAGTATCTTTTAAATGTACTGTGTTAAATTTACTTATGTCTCATTGTTAAATATGATTTATACTTACATTCAGGCTGTGCTATACTTGCTGTTAGGTGTTTGGGTGATATTTGAGTGCTCATGAGTCGTATTTTTTGCTGGTCTGCCCTGACCCCACTTTTCCTGTAGGCCCCATTATTTCTATTAAGCGATTTTCTGTTAAGTGTGGTTTTGGTGGGACGCAACGATGGCATTATAGCAGAATTGCCTGTACTGTTGATGCACATGTGTAAGGATTGTAGAAACCAAGTAGAGTTAGTGATGACAGAGATTGGGGTGGGTGTAGGTGAGCAGGGAAGGTGTTGCGAGCAATAATAAGAATATTAAAGCATTATCCTTGAAGGGAAGTGGGTAGAGTAGTGGAGAGTGAGTGAGTGTGAGGTATCAAAAGAGATGATGCTGGACCTTAGTCTGATGGAGCAGAGTAGGATACTGCCCTTCCTACACTGTACAGCATTCCTCCAGGTGGGTGAGACTGTTTTATCCCAGGGAGCCATCTTAGAATAAGCTGGCAAATCTGCTGTCATGACCTCCACTGCAGGTCGTGTGGAAGGAGGAAATTCCACATTGGCACCACTCCAACTAACTAGATCTCCAGGACCCTGTCTGCAAAGCAAGGAACCAAGTTCTCCTGTTTGTTATGCCCTGGAAAAATATCAGCAACAATGCCGAGCAACTGTAGAGTAACGGTACTTGACTGGGTGCCTAATGAGCTTTAAAGATGATGTGGGTGCAAGGAATGCCAATGAGTTCTGGGATATCGACGGAGTGGTGAGTTGTTCTGGGAATGGTGTCTGTTAAATTGAGGCAGAAAACAGATATGAGAGATGTCATTGGAGGGTGTTAGTAATTAATAAGGTGAATTTGGTAAGACATAATGAGAGAACTTGCTAGGTCTCACTGACAAATCCTTCAAAAAAAACCTAATGCTGTTAAGACTTAGCCAAGTTACCCAGATCCAGTTGATCATTCTGTCCATCTGTCTACCTGTCTGCACATTCATTTCGGTACAAAGTTAGTAGCTGAGCATCGACTTCTTTAGGGTGAGGTGCTAGCCAGTAGTTAGGATTTACTTCTCGGGACATGGTTGTACAGGGTCCTTCCACAGCTAATTTCAGTCCATATTCCATTCAGTTGGGCTGCGGTCATTGATTCTGGAGAAGATGGCTCCTCCAAACAGTTAAAGCATCAGATGCTTGGACAGTGTCATCAGTGAAGCTGGGTCAATGAACTTCTGGGTTCTTACTAAACCCTGAACGAGTGGCCAGCGTTCAGTGCAATTTCTCAATGTCTACAAATTGAGAGAGTCAGCCCCTGATCGTCTCTCACTATCAACATCTCGCTATCAGCTTGGCTCTAAATATTATATGGATGCTTGGAGAGCAGCAACTAACCTTAAGCCATCAGTTCCATGTGGTATGGAATTCTCTGGGATGTATGTCAAATATTTCAGATAATGGGTGAAGATGCAGGAATATAGAAAGATGTCTTCCCACAATAACCCCTCTCTCTCTCCCTGTTTGACCTTTTCTTTCCCTCTCCCACCATCCACCCCACTTTCTGCCTCCCCCCTCTCTGTCTCCCCTTTCTCTCTATCTCTCTCTCTCTCTCTCCCTCCTGTTCCTGTGCCCTCTGTTTCTCACTCTCACTCTTTCTCACTCTCTTACTCTCACTCTCTCTCTCTCTCACACACACTGTCTGTCTCTCTCTCTCTCTCTCTCTCTCTCTCTCTCTCTCACACACACACACACACACACACACACACACACACTCTCACTTTGGGACCTGGGGCTTGTGCAATTCAGGAAGCAAATACATGGTGGAAATTGATTAAACTCAGCCTATTTGTAAATAATAGTAGGAAGTGATTTCAGATCAGAGGTGATGGCCTAGTACTATTATCAAGAGTCAAAAAGTGTGGTGCTGGAAAAGCACAGCAGGTCAGGCAGCATCCGAGGAGCAGGAAGTGTCCTTCAGACAGTTAAAGCATCCTGCTCCTCTGCATCTGCAGTCCTCACTTTCTCCTAGTGGTATTATCATGAGACTATGAATCCAGAAATTCGGCTCATGTTTTGAGGACCTGGGTTTGAATCCTATCACAGCAGATGGTGGAATTTGAATTCAATAAAATAAATTATCTGGAACTAAGAATCTAATGATGTCCATGAAACCATTGTTAATTGTCAGAAAAACCCATCTGGTTCACTGATGTCCTTCAGTAAGAAAATCTGCCATCCCTTAACTTGTCTGGCCTACATGTGACTCCATACCCAAAGCAACGTGGTTGACTCTCATTTGCCCTCTGAAATGGCCTTGCAAGCCACTCAGTTGTATCAATCATTACAAAGTTTCAAAGAAATGAAATTGGACGGATGACGTGGCATCAACCTAGGCACTGGAAAAGGCAACAGCCGAAACAGCCCTGTCGACCCTACAAAGTCCTCCTCACTAACATCTGGGGGCTAGTGCAAAAACTGGGAAAGATGTCTCACAGACTTACCAAGCAGCAGCCTGCCATAGTCATAGTCACAGACAATGTCCCAGACACACCATCACCACCCCTGTCCCACCAGCAGGACAGACTCAGCAGAGGAGGTGGCACAGTGGGATACAGTAGGGAGGGAGTTGTCTTAGGAATCCTCAACATTGACTCCGGACCCCTGGCTTCAGATTAAACATGGACAAGGAAACCTCTTGCTGATTACCATGTACCATCCTCGCCCAGGCTGATGAATCAGTACTCCTCGATGTTGAACAACACTTGGAGGAAGCACTGAGGGTGGAAAGGGCACAGAATGTATCTGGCTGGGGGATTTCACTGTCCACCACCAAGAGTGACTCGGCAGCAGCATTACTGATCGAGCTGGTCAGGTCCTAAAGGACAGAGCTGCTGGACTGGGTCTATGGCAGGTGGTGAGGGAACAGTCAGGTAAAAACAACTTGGCCTTATCCATACATCTGCAGCTGGCAAATTGGTATCTGTCCATGACAGTATCGGTAAGAGTGATCACCGCACAGTTCTTGTGGGTACAAAGTCCCACCTTCACATTGAGAATGCCCTCCAGTGTGTTGTGTGGCACCATCACTGTGCTAGATGGAACAGACTTCAAACAGATCTAGTAACTCAAGACAGGGCATCCATGAGGCACTGTGGGCCATCAACAGCAGCAGAATTATAGTCATTCCTGATGAAGGGTTTTTGCCCGAAATGTCGATTTTCCTGGTCCTCGGATGCTGCCTGACCTGCTGTGCTTTTCCAGCGCCATTCTGATCTAGACTCTAATTAGATTAGATTCCCTATATGTGGAAACAGCCCTTTGGCCCAACAAGTCCACACCAACCCTCCGAAGAGTAACTCACCTCCCTCTGACTAATGCACCTCAACAACTATGGACAATTTAGCATGGCCAATTCACCTGACCTGCACATCTTTGGAATGTGGGAGGAAACCGAGCACCCGGAGGAAACCCACGCAGACACGGGGAAAATGTGCAAACTCCACACAGACAGTCGTCCAAGGCTGGAATTGAACCTGGGACCCTGGCGCTGTGAGGCAGCAGTGCTAACCACTGAGCCACCGTGCCGCCCAACAGCATCTGCAGTACCCACCTCCGCCTAACAGCAGAATTGTACTTCAGCACAGTCTGTAATCTCATGGCCCAACATATCCCCCACTCAACCATTACCATCAAGCCAGGGGATCAACCCTGGTTCAATGGAGAGGGCAGGAGGGCATGGCTGGAGCAGCACCAGCCATAGCTGAAAATGAGGTGTCAACCTGATGAAGCTACCAAACAGGACTACTTACAAGTCAAGCAGCGTAGAAGTAATTGATAAACAGAGCTAAGCAATCCCATGATCAGTGGATCAGATCTAAGCTCTGCGGTCCTGCCACATCGAGTCGTGAATGATGGTGGACAGTTAAACAACTCCCTGGAGGAGGAGGCTCCACCAATATCCCCCTCCTCAATGACGGAGGAGCCCAGCACATCCGTGTAAAAGATAATGCTCGAGCATTTGCAACAATCGTCAGCCAGAAGTGCCGAGTGGATGATCCATCTCAACTTCCTCCAGTGGTCTCCAGCATCACAGATACCAGTCTTCAGCCAATTCAATTCACTCCATTAAATGGTGGGAGACACTGAATACTGCAAAGGCTATGGACCCTGATAATATTTCTGGCAATAGTACTGAAGACGTGTCCTCCCGAACTTGCCACTCCCCTAGCCAAGTTGTTCTAGAACAGCTACAACACTGGCATTTACCTGACAGTGTGGAAAATTGCCCAGATATGTCCAACCAGGCCTTTACCACCCCATCAATCTACTCTCGATCATTCATAAAGAAGGGTGCTAAGAGACTGCAGAGTGACTTGGACAGACTGGCAGAGTGGGAAAATACTTGGCAAATGAATTATAATGTGATGTTATTCACTTTGGCAAAAACAGGAAGGCAGATTAGTATCTGAATGGTGGCAGTTTAGGAAAAGGTGAGGTGCAAGAGACCTGGGTACCAAGACGGAACAGGCACTGAAGCTTGGTGGTGAAGAAAGCTAATGGCATGCTGTCCTTCATAGTGAGAGGATTTTAGTATAGGAGTAGGGATCTCTTACTGCAGTCATATAGGGCCTTGGTGAGACCACAGCTTGAGTCTTGTGTGCAGTTTTGGCCTCCTCGTCTGCAGAAGAACATTGCTGCTATTGAGTGAGTCCAGTGAAGGTTCACCAGACTATTCAAGACTGAGATGAGGAAGAACATCTTCAGTCCGATTATGAACCTGTGGAATTCTCTCCCAAAGGAAGCTGTTTGGGGCAGTTTATTAGTTAGATTCAAGAGGGAGCTGGACATGGCTAAAAGGATCAAGGGGTAAGGGAAGGAAGCAGCAATGGGATATCGAGACTGCATGATCAGCTGTGATCAGGTGGTGCAGGCTCAAAAGGCCAAATGACTCTAGGCTTGAAGCTCCTCCTGCAGCTATTTCCTGTGTTTCTACGAATTCTTTGAGAGTTGGAAGGAGGAGCAGTGAGAGGTAGGAGAGATGTGGTGAGAGAGGAGAGACATTGGGAGAGCAAGAGAATGGATGTGATGGGAGAGAGTGAGTGGCTAAAGAGGGAAGGGAGAGGTTGGGAAACATTTTAAAAAGGCCTACTGATGAATTGGAATATCTCATCCTTTCACTTTAACTCATCTCTGCCAAAGGACAAAGGTTAATGTGTTGCATGTTTGTTTAATTCCACTTGGGGGAATATTCCTTCAGGACAGCATGGGCCAGTTCAGATCCTTATAGAAGGGACTGTGAGCACTTTCACTACATGATACTATAATAACACACTACTCCATTGCCACACAGACCTTCGGTAGGGATTTCTATCATAGAGTGTCTGACTGGGTCCCATCATTCCCATAATGACCATCTGTACACTGTCCCTCCAGAAAAACTCCACATCTGGAGAGGGAGGAGGGGGCAATGGAGGGAAGAGGGGACAGTGGAGAGGGGTGGTAACAGGAAGGTGTGATAATGGGGAGGAGAGGTTAATAGGAAGGGGTAATAGAGAAAGAGGTAACAAGGAGAGGGAATAATGGGACAGGAGAACTGGGAGCAGGGGTGAGAGAGAGGGGTAACGGAGTTGATGCACAGAGGGAACAGAGAGGGGGTTAGCAGTATATAGCCCAGTCTCTCTTTGGAAGCTGCTTCTAACCCACAAACCCTCAGCATTTTAAATAACCATGCACCCAGTAGAAATCTTGTGGAATATCACTTTCATTGAAGTAACATCAATCTAAGTAATTCCTTTTAACTTCGACTTTGTTTTCTGATTTGTACCCAGCTTGCCCTCCATTTGAACCTTATCTATCTGTGTTACCTCTTCAAAGAATTTATTAAGGTTACTGAAAACATAATCTTCCCTTCTCAAATCTATGCCGTCAAGCGATGACGTCTTCAGTTTCGGGATGTTTCAATGTTCCTCTCAGTACAGTTCCATTATCTTTCCTTGCACTGACGTTCAGTTGGTTCTGTGGACTTATACAACCTCCCTATTTAAATATAGCTATCATATTAACATGGTGAAATAATTTCTAAATAATTTCTCTCTGTGCCAGAGAGAAGCCAGTTCTGCTTTTGAAGTGAAGCAATTCTGAGTTTCTGTGGTCTCCCTCAGCTGATTGGCTCCTCACTGCTTTCTATCATGTGAGTAACCTTTAATATTGTTCCCGTGGAGCAGAAACCTCCCTCTCCCCTCTCTCGCTTCACAGCTTCGCCTCTCGGTTACAACTTACACACCCAGTTGGTGGCATTGTCAACTAGTTACATGCAGGTTACGAATGATCTCTCTGTACAAAGGGGGAGTGACTCTGGGACGAGAAGGGATCCAAACTGAGCTGATTTTGGATACATGCCACACTGAAATCATGACGAGCTGTTCCACTGAGAAATTGTGCCTGAATCTGGAGTGAGAAGGAGGAAGCTGAAACTTCAAACCAGTTCTGTTTGTGGCTGGGACACACTCAGTCGGAAGTGATGAATTGATGACAGCTGAAGGAGAGACATCGAGTGGTGGAGGGGAGGGGGCATAAGTGAAGGACTGTCTGTGAGTGCAAGTGTGTAACATTAAATCACTAGCATGTCGTACAAGCAGATTGATCTCTGTGATATTTTCTGTAACAGATTCCATCTCCAGCTTTCACACACTTTTTATTTGTTTGAACACTGGAGAGTTTGCCAGCTGCAGATTCTAATCTTTTATGAATTTCCATTTCAGGTCTTGTTGAACATGGCCGTGGCTGGGCAGCTATTGCTAAGATGGTGAGTTCCAAGACGGAGGCTCAGTGTAAAAATTTCTACTTTAACTACAAGAGACGTCACAATCTGGATGCCCTCCTTCAGCAGCACAGACTGAGAATGGTAAGGGCTGAAAGCAGCCAGTGATCTGATCTGAACTGAACCAAAGTCGTCCAGTCACTTTCTACTTCACTGGAACATCAAACATCCAGAAAGACAGGAGGAGTTGATGTTTTTTCAGAGTCCAGTCATGTTGTACTGTTGTAAATTGGATTTAACTCCTATAGCAGCTCCAAACTGCTTCACACCAGCTCTAGTTTAACTCCACATAAAATCCAGCTGGACCTTAAGGGAAATCTCCAGTTTCATCCCTAACCAGCACCATGTTTATTAAAGGTTTCCCTGGTTTCCATGTTGTTCAGCAATCTGCATGTAATGATGCTAACTCACTGAGTAAATGGGATCCTCACACTAAAGCAGCTATCACAGGGTCTAGTCTCCTGCTCCAACTGAAATGTCTCATATTGCGTGGACTCAATGATGATAAAAGCTAATTGCTCACCTCATCCCACCCCACCTCAGCCCAGCCCAACCCAACCCAGCCCAGCCCAGCTCAGCCCAGCCCAGCTCAGCCCAGCACACAGGAGTACAAGCAGAGCGTTTAAACTATACTTCAATCCCATTGTTGTTCTTATCGGCATCTATTGTTCCTGTAACAGGCTGGAGAGGCTCAATAACCTCTGCTTGTTCCTGTAACAGGCTGGAGAGGCTGAATATCACTCCTGGAATGGAAATCATCATTTATGGGTATTCAGGCAGATTCATGATTGGCACTCCCTTGTGAGCGATGTTGGACTAGTATTGACTGATTACTTTGCCGCTCTCCAGCAGATTCTCTTCCATCGTCTAGTCATTTCTTTTATTTTTTTTCTCTCTCCTGAAGCTTGTCACCAGATACTTGGGTCATTAGTGAGGATTTCTGACCTCCATCACCTTGAGATCTCTCTCCCAAATATCCTTGTGTGGCCATTGTGGCCTTGGCTAGTGTAACAGAGGGTTCTAAGCACCTCCTTTCAGATCCAACCAACGTCTCAGTTTTGATAGTTTCAGTTGATCTTTACCATCACCGACTGTGTGAGGAAACCAATCACAAACCAGATCTTTCCATGAGGTAGTGCTTGCTAACATCACCCCTGTATGACCTGGCTCCAAGTGTCCCATTATGTTCTGGACTCTCCCACCCAGCTGCCCTGCCGACAACAGCTTGGAACAACCTTTGGAGATTCTTTAATCGTATTGTTTCAGGAACTGGGCTCCTTTCAGGCTGTATATTGCTGTGACTGAGTGCTTCCTGTAATTTTAATTCTCTATCCCATTCTGCACTTGGCCTCGAGTGAAGTCAAACAGAATTTCAGTGATGCACTGTTCAGATTTTGATCATGATCAGGGGCAGGATCAGAAAGAGTCAATTGTGGATGGCCTCCTTCCACACTCAGAGGACCCTGGGGCTGCCCTGTCATTGGAGAGAGACAATGCTGGTGATTTAACCTGAGAGTCACCATGCCTCCAGTGAGGGGAGTCCTTCAGCCAATGTGGGAATTGAACCTGTGCTGTTGGCATCACTAGGCATCACTAACCAGCTGTCCAGCCAACTGAGCTAACTGATCCCCAATAAAACTATGAGGGAATGGATTCGCTGTTAGTGAGCAGTGTCAACTGGGTCAGTCAGTGCACACACATTATCACACATCCCATTTCCCTGAGCCCCAAATCAGTTTGTCATTGCTTAGCCAATGGAGCACTCTTGCTCGCTCTCTCGTGCAATCTCTTGCTCCCTCTCCATGTCTCGTGCTCCCACCCCATCCCTTGCACTCCTGCCCTGTTTCTTGCATTCTTCTCTCCACCGCCCCCTTCTTAATTCAGTCTATTTTCTGAAGAAGGTCATTGGACTCAAAATGTTAACTCTGTTTCTCTCTGCACACATGCTGCCAGACCTGCTGAGTTTCTCCAACAATTACTGTTTCTGTTTCCAATTTCCAGCATCTACAGTTCTTTGTTTTATTTTATTTGACTGTTCTTGCTGTTCAGTAGTGTCCCTGCCTCTGCTCCAGGATGCCCGGGTTCAAGTCCCACCTCATCAAGAGCTGTGAGCAAGTTGATTAGGAAAAATAAATAAGAGGACTGAGCTGGGACGCTGTGCCTGCTGTGGTTTCTCAGTTAGAGAGGTATCAACTGGGCCAAATAGCTGGCCCTCGCTCCTAAGGGCCGCACGTATCTGATATTCAGGTCGGCTCAGTGCTCCATCTTCCTGCTGCACCCACTCCGCTGCCCACTGCTGTTTTTTTAGATTAGATTCCCTACAGTATGGAAACAGGCCCTTCAGCCCAACAAATCCATACCAACCCTCCAAAGAGTAACCCACCCAGATCCATTCCCCTTCTCTATATTTACTCCTGCACCTATCACAATGGGCAATTTAGCATGGCCAGTTCACCTGACCTGCACATCTTTGGATTATGGGAGGAAACTGGAGCACCCGGAAACAACCCGCACAGACACTGGGAGAATGTGCAAACTCCACGCAGACAGTCGCTAGAGGCAGGAATCGAACCCGGGTCCCTGGTGCTGTGAGGCAGCTGTGCTAACCACTTCTCTCATTACTTTATTTTGTGTTGATAGGAAGCAGAAAAGGTTGTGAAGAAGAAGAGGCAGATCCCAGCAGCACAGGGAGAGGAATCCTCAGCAACATCTGCTGCTGAAGATGAGGATCTGGAAGCTTCTGGAACCAGTGGGAATGAAGAAGAAATGCGAGAAGATGCAGAAGGTTTGTATGCATTTGCTGATGGTATCAGTCCACAACAGCTGGGATTTCTGTAGAAGTTGATATAGTCAAAGTTCAATGCTTAATTCCCAGCATTCCTGACATGTGTTCTTCAGGATAAAGAAGACCAATTGAACCTTTATGTTCTACTGTTTGAGGTCCTGGCAGAATGCCCACTGCTTTCAGTTATTATGAAATCATTCGGTCTTGATCTGACAATCTCATCTGATCCATCACGTCATCTGATTCTAACTGTCACACCAATTTTAAAGAGTCATAACAGACTCAAAACATTAACTTTGCTTCTCTCCCCACAAATGCTGCCAGTCCTGCTGAGTTTCTCCAGCATTCTCTGTTTGAATTGTATTCACTTGGCCTGAACTCTGATTTAGTGAAGCCAAACTTGCTACTTCCATACTTCCCCTTCTCTTTGAGATGATGTGGAGGTGGAGATCGGTGAGAGCAGAGGACAGGAGCTGGACAGCAGGAGCCCTAAACCCTGACCCCTAACCCTGAGCCGTCTGGTTCAGCACTGCCTCTCTAAACCCTGACCTCGCCCCCCAAAACAAGCACAGACCCCCAAAGCCCAATCCCCCTACCACAGCACAGACCTCCAAAACCCTGAGCCATCTGATTCAGCACTACCTCTCTAAACCCTGATGTGGTGGTGTTGGTGTTAAACTGGGATGGACGAAGTCAAAAATCACACAACACCAGGTTATAGTCCAACAGGTTTATTTGAAAGCACTAGCTTTCAGAGCACTGCTCCTTCGTCTGGTAGCTAGTAGTTCCAAATAAACTTGTTGGACCATAATCTGGTATTGTGTGATTTTTAACTTTCTCTTTGAGAGGTAGTCCTGTCCCTCTCCAGGATTCCTGGTCAATCCTTCAGTCTGGAATTCATTACCGCAGCTCCCAGGCGTTGAGGTCTCTTTTTTAGACCACGAACCAGAGTGAGAGACAACGTAAAATGGCCTTTAGTTGCCTTTATTCAGAGAACTTGCTGTTACAGGTTTCTGAGCTGAAACTACAGCATTGAGTGAAAGTGGCTTCCTTATACTATATCATAACCGACAGCTCATTAATATGATCAACATTTTCAGGATACAGGTATGTATATATTAAAAGGTTTAACATTTACACAATGCAGTTGTCAGTTCATTGAAAAGTATTTGAAACTGACCCATTCAGGTAGGCACTTGAGAATTGTCTTCAGTTAAGTGGTTTAGACCAAGTGAAAACATTCTGTGGTTACCTCCTGCTGTGCGCTCAAGAGCTTTCACTATGTTAAATAGTCACACCTACCTGCTCGCTTTAGTTCCCTTTTCACCACTAATGTTGCCACTGGAAACTTTGATTCTGATTTAATGAAGTTTCCCTTATTCAATTAATTCTCCGAGCTATTTTAAAATAACAGGATCCAGTAGAACCGATAATCTCCTGTGGTGAGAGAGTCCACAGCAAGGCCATGGTCTTGTTTTGGGACATATTACGTTGGTGATAGGCGCGATAGAAATGTATGTTCTTGCTTTGGTGCCATGTGATTAGAAGTTCTCTTTGAGCAGCAGGTAACAGGAGTTCAGACGCTGAGAGTGAATCCTCATCAACGTTGAGGATAAAAACCAAGGATACGAGCCTGGCTAATCCTGAAAGGACAGGAGGAGAGGATTCAGAGAAGGATGAGAATGAGGATCCCAAGCCGCAGTATTCCATGGAAAAGCTCAATTCTGAAGGAGACTGTAACGAGAAGGAGTGTGAGGGAATGGAGACTGTTAACATTAAGGCTGAACAATCAGAGGACAAGACAAGTGAGAATGGCCTCTCTGTGGCTGAACACTCTGGCAATAAGGAAAGAACGCAAAGGCCAGATGAAGAAACTGCACAAATCTCAAAGGTCGGCTCAGAGAACGTGGTGGAGACTGAGGTTAACGACAGGTTAAACACGAACAGTGATTCCAGTGCTACTTGTAGTGCTGATGAGGTGGAGGACCAAGATGCTTCAAGCATAAGTAGGTAAGAAGCGGCCATAAGACCATAACAGCAGAAAATGGGCCATTCAGCCCATCTCGTCTGCTCTGTCATTCAATCATGGCTGATACGTTTCTCAATCTCATTCTCCCACCTTCTCCCCGTAACCCTTGATCCCCTTGATACTCAAGAACCTATCTATCTCAATCTTAAATATACTCAATGCCCTGGCCTCCATAGCCTTCCATAGATTCACCACTCTCTGGTTGAAGACGTTTCTCCTTATCTCTGTTCTAAAGGGTCTTCCTTTTACTCTAAGACTGTGCCCTCAGGTCCTAGTCTCTCCTACCAATGGAGACATCTTCCCAATACATATCTGTCTAGACCATTCTATATTCTGTTAGCTTCAATTAGGTTCCCCTTCATCCTTCTGAACTCCATCAAGCATAAACCCAGAGTCCTGAAACATTCCTCATATGTTAAGCTTTTCATTGCTGGGACCATCTCATGAATCTCCTCTGACCATGCTGTAAAGTCAGTACATCCTTCCTGAGATATGGGACCGAAAGCTGTACACAATACTCCAAATGTGGTCTGACCAGAGCCCGATAGAGCCTCAGAAGTACATCCCTGCTTTTATATTCAAGTCCTCTCAAAATAAATGCCACCATTGCATTTTCCTTCCTAACTACTGACTCAAACTGCAAGTTAACCTTGAGAGAATCCTGGACTAGCACTCCCAAGTCCCTTGGCACTTCAGATTTCCGAATTTTTCTCCCCATTTAGAAAATATTCCATGCCTCTACTTCCTACCAAAGTGCATGACCTCGCACTTTCCCACGTTGTACTCCATCAGCCACTTCTTTGCCCACTCTCCTTTGTCCAAATCCTTCTGCAGCCTCCCCGCTTCCTCAATGCTACCTGTCCCTCTACCTGTCTTTGTATCATCTGCAAACTTAGCCAGACTGCCCTCAGTTCCTTCATCTAGATCGTTAATGTATAACGTGAAAAGTTGTGGTCCCAATATTGAGCCTTGCGGAACACACTTGTCACCAGTTGTCATCCTGAGAAGGACCCTTTTGTCCCCACTCTCTGCTTTCTGCCGGCCAGCCAAGCTTCTATCCATGTTAGCACCTTGCCTCTGACATCATGGACCGTTATCTTACTCAGCAGCCTCCTGTGGGGCACCTTGTCAAAGGCCTTCTTGAAGTCCAGACAGACAATATCCACTGGCTCTCCTTGGTCTACCCTGATCATTCATTCCTTAAAGAATTCTAGCAGATGTGTCAGGCATGACCTCCCCTTGATGAAACCATGCTGACTTTGCCCTGTATCACCACACACTTCCAAGTATTCAGAAATCTCATCCTTCACAATGGATTCCAGAATCTTACCCTTGACCAAGGTTCAGCTAATCAGTCTATAATTTTCCATCTTTTGCTTTACTCCTTTTTAAACATGGGTGTCACGTTAGTGATTTTCCAGTCCACTGGGACTCTTCCTAATTTCTGAAGGATCATCACTAATGCCTCTGCTATCTCTTCAGCTATCTCCCTTAGAACTCTGGGGTGTTTTCCATCTGGTCCAGGTGATTTATCCACCTTCAGCCCATTTAGTTTTTGTAGCACCTGCTCCTTGGTGATGACAATCATACTCAGCTCTGCCCCCTCACTCTGTTAAATATTTGGGATATTACTTGTGAAGGCTGATGCAAATTATTTATTCAAAGCCATGATGCAAAGCCATTTCCTTGTTCCCCACTACTATCTCTCGAGTATCATTTTCTAGTGGCCCAATGTCCACTTTAATCTCTCTTTTGCTCTTTATATATCTAAAGTAACTCCTACAGTCTTCCTTATATTATTGGCTAGCTTACCTTCATATTTAATCTTCTCCCTCCTTATTGCATTTTTGGTTGCCCTCTGTTGGTCTCTGTAAGCTTCCCTATCCTCTGGTCTCCCACAGCCCTTCGCCACGTTATATGCTTTCTCTTTTGCTTTTACGCTGTCCCTGACTTCCCGAGTCAGTAATGGTTGCCTCATCCTCCCTGTACCAGGCTTCCTTTTCCTCGGGATGAATCCCTGCTGTGTCTCCTGAATTACTCCCAGAAATTTCTGCCATTGCTGTTCCACTGTCCTTCCTGCTAGGCTCCTCTCCCAGTCAATTTTACCCAGCTCCTCTCTCATGCCTCTGTAGATGCCTTTATTCAGCTGTAATACCGTTACCTTTGATTCAAATCTTCTCCTCTCAAACTGCAGAGTAAATTCAATCATATTATGATCACTGCTTCCAAAGAGTTTCTTCACGTTAAGCTCACTTATCAAGTCTGCCTCATTGCACAACACTAAATCCAATATTGCATGTTCCTTAGTGGATTCCACCACAAGCTGCTCCAAAAAGCCATCTCTGACATTCCACAAAGGCCTTTTCTTGCAATCCACTACCAACCTGATTTTCCTAGCCCACCTGCATATTGAAATCCCCCATGATGACTGTAACTTTGCCTTTCCTACACAGTTAAGAATGTGTTGCTGGAAAAGCACAGCAGGTCAGGCAGCATCCGAGGAGCAGGAGAATCGACGTTTCAGGCACAGGGCCTTCATCAATTCCTGATGAAGGGCTTACGTCCAGAATGTCGATTCTCCTGCTCCTTGGATGCTGCCTGACCTGCTGTGCTTTTCCAGCACCACACTCTGATCTCCAGTGTCTGCAGTCCTCACTTTCTCCTTTCCTACACAGCTTTTCTATCTTCTGGAGTATCTTGTGCCCCAGCTCCTGGCTACTATTTAGAGGCCTGCACATAACTCCAGCGATGTTTTCTTTTTACCTTTTGCGGTTCTTCAATTCTACCCACACAGATTCTGCACCATCTGACCCTACTTCTTACTATTGATTTAATTTCATGCCTTACTAATAATGCAACTTCACCCCCTCTGTCCACCTGCCTGTTTTTTGAATAGGATGTATATCCTTGAATATTCAGTTCCCAATCCTGATCCCCTTGCAGCTGTGTCTCTGTGATGCCCAGCATGTCATACCTGCCCGTTTCGATCTATGCCATAAGCTCATTTACCTTACCCTTTATACTGCTCACATTCAGATATAACACCCTCAGTCCTGTATTAGCCGTTCCCCTTCTCATTGTCATTCATTTGTCCAGTGTGCTTGAAGTTTGATTGCTATCCCTGTCCGTACACTCTATCCTATTTATGTCAGTGCTGGAGATTTTAATAACCTCTCCTAAGTTCTGCACTCTTATCTCCTCCTTTAATTCGGGTTTTCCCCTATAATGGATGCCATCCCCACCTCATTTAGTTTAGAGCCCTGTCTACAGCCCTAGTTACGCAATTCGCTAGGACTCTGGTACCAGTACAGTTCAGATGAAGACCATCCCTTCCTCCCTCGAACTGGTCCCAATGTCTCGTGAATCCAAACCCATTTCTCCCACACCAATCGTTGAACAATGCATTTACCTGCTTAATCTTATTGACTCTGTGTCAGTTAGCTCGTGGCTCAGATAGTAATCCAGAGATTATTACCTTTTGGGTTCTGTTTTTTAATTTAGCTCCTAGCTGTTCATATTCCCTTAGCAGAACCTCTGCTCTAGTTTTATCGATGTTGTTGGTACCTACATAGACCATGACCACTGGATCTTTACCCTCCCACTCCAGGTTCCTCTCCAGTCCAGATGAGATATCCTGAACCCGAACACCAGGCAGGCAACACGCCCTTCAGGACTCTCAATCCTGGTCACAGAGAACAGTGACTATGCCTCTGACTAGACTATCCCCAATTACAACAAAATTTCTCTTCTCTCTCCCCACTTGGTTGGCTCCCTGCACCACGGTGCTGCAGTCAGTCAGCTCATCCTCCCTGCAGTCCCCATTGCTGTCCACACAGGGAGCAAAGTTGTTGAACCTGTTGGACAAGGACAGGGGCTGAGGCTCCAGCAACCCTACTTCCTGGATCCCTCTACCTGCCTCACAGACGGCCACACCCTCCTGTCCCATGTCATCACCAGCTGGTAGATTGTTGCTGTAAACTCTCACTCTCTAGAGTGCTCTCGAAACCAAGTCCCACTCGTCCCAAGTCATCACAAAGGTTAAAGATTTTTAAATTTTGTAGAATTTACCACTTGCCCTCTCTTTCAGACACAGGCTGATAGAAAGCACAGTCCAGGTTTCTGTACTTAACAAGAATTACCATTTATCACAAATACATAGATTCTAGCTACAGGTAAATAGTTATAAACTGTCAATATATAACTCTACTCGTTAAAACTCTAAACCCCTTATAAAGCATCTCCTACAAGCATAAAGACAACACAGATGTGTGGGTGGAGGGAAAGACTGGGAAGGCAGTTCAGTGTCCTCTGTCCACAGGGTTTGCTGAAATGATCCTTGTACTGATCAGACACTGCTTCACAATCTTCATTTTCCAGATATTTTCACCTGTTTGCAGAAGGCACAGGGTGGCTGGTTCACACCTACAAAAACTTATGAATTGAAAGTCACAGCCTGCAGCAACTGAGGAAGGGCATAAACAAGCAATTTTTAGACCTGAAATGCTTTTTTTTACTAGGAGAAAGGAAGTACTGCAGATGCTGGAGAGTCAGAGTCAAAATGTGTGGTGCTGGTAAAACATAGCAGGTCAGGCAGCATCTAAGGAGCAGGAGAGTCAATGTTTCAGGCATAAGCCTGTCATGAGGAATGTCATTCCTGATGCAGGCTTTATGTCTGAAATGTTGACTCCTGCTCCTCTGATTCTGTCTGAACTGCTGTGCTTTTCCAGCTCCATGCTTTTTTTTATTACAGAGCAAGATGCCAGAGGTCTGATGGTTTCTCCCCAAACATTCATATCCACAAGCTGTTCACCTGGGAGCCAATCAGATTGCTGTCACCAGGCAGAAGACCTTTGTCATTGATAACTGGTCACCATTCCACAGACTAACAGCTACTTGTTGCTGGATGACTCTCTATTCGTACACGGTCCCCTGGCTTGAGTCTGTCTGTAACTAGGCTTTCCCCCCTGCATGAGGCAGCAGCTATGTAAACAGCACTTATAATGAGGTTCAGGGAACTTCATTTTTAAAAAGTACAGCAATCCTCCAGAAATCCTTCACTTTCAAAACAGTCCTTTTCCCATTTCAGTTCACAATCTAAAACACAGAAAAATAAAAAGGTATTTCTTTATATGGTGTGAACTTGAACCCTGTAATCATGCCCTGTCCATGGCATTCTGGAGGAGTGCTGCACTGTCGGAGGGTCAGCACTGAGGGAGTGCCGCACTGTTGGAGGGTCAGCGCTAAGGGAGTGCCGCACTGTCGGAAGGTCAGCGCTGAGGGAGTGCCGCACTGTCGGAAGGTCAGCGCTGAGGGAGTGCCGCACTGTTGGAGGGTCAGCGCTATGGGAGTGCCGCACTGTCGGAAGGTCAGCGCTGAGGGAGTGCCGCACTGTCGGAAGGTCAGCACTGAGGGAGTGCCGCACTGTTGGAGGGTCAGTGCTAAGGGAGTGCCGCACTGTCGGAAGGTCAGCGCTGAGGGATTGCCGCACTGTCAGAAGGTCAGCGCTGAGGGAGGGCTGCACTGTCAGAAGAACCATTTTTCAGGTGCATGGTTAAAGTAAAACCCTGTCTAACTTCCCAGGGCAATGGAGACAAACTTCCCAGGGCAATGGGCCTTATTGGGAGATAAGCAGGACAGTCCTGTCTAAGAAAACCAAAAGGCCAAATTATTATTAAAATGGGAATCAGATTCAAAGTTGTCAGTACGGGGGGGATCTGGGTGTACAAATCGCAGAAAGTGGGTATGTAGGTGCAGCATATAATAAGAAGGGCAGATGGAATCCTGGCATTTATTATAAAAGGTCCGGAATATATAACTAAGGAAGTTGTTGTGTCAATTATATAATGTATTTAGTGAGACTGCACCTGGCGTATTGTGTCCAGTTCTGGTCTCCTTGAGGAAGGATGTGGGGCCACTGGGGGCAGTTCAGAGAAGGTTCACCAGGTTGATTCCACGGATGAAAGGGCTGTTGTATGAGGAGCGGATGGAAAACATGAACTTGTACTCTCTAGGGTTCAGGAGAATGAGGGGAGATCTGATTGAGGTATATAAAATGCTAAAGGGAGAGGATGAGGTGAACGTTGAACAGATGTTCCCCATTGTGGGACAGTCACAGATAAGGAGTTATGGATGTAGAGTGAGATAAGGTAGGTTCAACACTGGGATGAGGAGAAACTACTCTCAGAGGGTTGTGACTCTGTGGAACTCACTGCTCCAGAGTGCAGTGGAGGCAGAATCAATCAAAATATTCAAAAAAGAAATGGATATGTTTCTGATGAAAAGCAGGATCATGGGCAATGGGGAACAGGCAGGAAAGCGGAGTTGAGATCAGGGTAAGATCAGCCATGATCATGTTAAATGGCAGAGCAGGTTCAAAAGGCTGAATTGCCTACTCTCCCTCCCCCTTATTGGAAGGGTGTGGAAGCTTTGGAAAGGGTTCAGAGGAAATTTACTAGAATGTTGTCTGGTATGGAGGAAGAGCTTACAAGGAAAGGCTGAGGGATTTGAGGCTGTTTTCATTAGAGAGAAGAAGGTTGAGAGGTGACTGAATTGAGACCTATAAGATAATCAGAGGGTTAGACAGGGTGGACAGCAAGAGCCTTGGATGGTGATGGCTAGCATGAGGGGACATAGCTTTAAATTGAGGGTGATAGATATAGGACAGATGTCAGAGGTAGTAGGGGCATGGAATGCACTGCCTGCAACAGTAGGAGACTTGCCAACTGTAAGGGCATTTAAATGGTCATTGGATAAACATATGGATGAAATTGGAATAGTGTAGGTTAGATGGGCTTCAGATTGGTTCCACAGGTCGGTGCAACATCAAGGGCTGAAGGGCCTGTACTGTGCTGGAGTGTTCTATGTCCTATGTTCCAGTGACGAGTGTGCAGCCTCCTGGACTATACCCATTCTTTGATCAGTATCACTAAAACAGATTGGCATCTTATTTCATTGACTTTGAAAGTTCTTCATTTGCTGTGATTTCTAGTTTAACCTGACCACTGGTAACCTAACCTTACCAGTGACTGTAAAGTTAATCATTTTCTGATCCGAGATGAGGTGGGTTCTGTTTGTGACCCTGTACCTAGCCTCTCCTCTGAACATTTTGGAACCATTGCAATTAATCTAACGGTGGAGTTGAGGAATCTGGGCAGATTGTCCCTGAGATGGGATCAGTGATGGTTGTGGTGCTGGGTCTGCTCTGAGCAGGGGTTTTACAGTCAGAGAAACAGTCATCTTGGCTTCACCACAAGGTCCAACTCAGTCAGCTCAATCACTGGCTAAATCAACCAGATCAGGGACCATTCAGAAACCCACGCAGAAAGACCCAAGAGAGACCATTCCTTTTGAAAGTGATTGGTATGACAGGCTATGTCTGCCTGTGATGCAGATTGTGTAACAGTGTAATCCAGACTGTGGTTGTTTTTGTTTTCAGGGGCCTGTCTCCCAGACCTCGTTTGTTAAACCTGACCTGTGATGAGCGGATGCATTCTGACCCCCAGAAGCCTCTGGAAGTTGAAAAGTGGGAGAGCACAGCAGCAAACATCCCAAACCTGGTGAGTATGTGAGCATGAACCAAGTCCTTTTACCTCTCAACTTGACACAATGCCACCCTCCAGAAGCATCACCTGATCTGAATCTCAAACTGCGACTGCACGAAATACAGTCTGTTGTCAAGGATGTGCTGACAGGAAAATTTGAAAATACCAACAGAATGACACAAATGTAGGTTTATGAAGGGAATTCATTTTGACAAACTGACTGGAGTATTTTAAGGATGTAGCAAGCAGATTAGATAAGGGAGAACTGAGGATGTGGTTTATGTGGATTTTCAAGAAGCTTTTGATAAAGTCCCATATAAGAGATTAGTGTGCAAGTTCAAAACCCTGGGATTGGTGGTAATGTACTGACATTGATTGGGAATTGTTTAGTTGGTACGGACCAGAGAGTTGGAATTAATGGGAATTTTACAAAGTGGAAGGTGGTGACCAGTGGGGTAGCCCAGGTTCAGAGCTTGGGTCCCGGCTATTCACAATATAAATCAACAACTTGGATGAAGGAATTGGGTGCAATATTTCCAAGTTTATCGATGACAAAACTAGGTGGGAGTGATGACAAGGACATAAGGAGACTTCACAGTGATACAGAACAAAATAAGAGAGTGGGCAAATACATGGCAGATGCAGTAAATTATGAATGAATGGAGCATTGTCCACTTTGGTAGGAAAAGCAAAGTGGCCAAGTGTTATGTCAAAGGTCATAGACTGAGAAAGGTTGATGTATAAAGGAAACTGGTGTCCTTGTAACCTAATTGCTGAGGTAAGTAAGCAGTTAGCAAGGTAAATGGTATGATAGCCTTCATTACAAAGAGTTTGAATACAGGAGTCAGGTTGTTTTGCTGCATTTGTACACGGCCTTGCTGAGACCACACCTGGAGAACTGTATACTGGTTTGGTATCCTTACCAAAGAAAAGATGTACTTGCTTTGAAGGGAACTTTCGCCAGAACCATTCCTGTTGTATGTGGAGGGATTGGTTCAATTCACTCTAGTTTAGAAGAATGAGAGAGAATGCACTGAAATGTATAAAACTCTGACAGGGCTAGATAAATTCGCTGTAGGAGTGATACTTCCCTAATCATGGAGTTTACAGCAAGAAGTCACAATTTCAGGATATGTGGTAAGTAATTTCAGACTGAGATGAGGAGAAGTCTCTTCGCTCAGAGGGTAGTGAAGGTGAGGTCACTGAATATATTTAGAACATAGAACGTTACAGCGCAGTACAGGCCCTTCGACCCTCCATGTTGTGCCGACCTGTGCAATTAATCTGAAGCCCATCTAACCTACACCATTCCATTATTATCCATATGAATGTCCAATGCCTATTTAAATGCCCTTAACGTCAGCGAATTTACTTCTGTTGCAGGCAGGCAGTTCCATGCCCCTACTACTCTGTGAGTAAAGAAACTACCCCTGACATCTATCCTAAATCTATTACCTCTCAATTTAAAGCTATGTCCCCTCGTGTTGGCCTTCACCATCCGAGGAAAAAGGCTCTCACTGTCCACCCTATCTAACCCTCTGATAATCATATACTTTTCCATCAAGTCACCTCTCAACTTTCTTCTCTCCAACAAAAACAGCCTCAGTTCCCTCAGCCTTTCCTCATGAGACCTTCCTCCCATACCAGGCAACATCCTGGTAAATCTCCTCTGAACCTTTTCCATAACTTCCACATCCTTCCTATAAGGTGGTGACCAGAACTATATGCAATACTCCAGGTGCGGCCTTACCAGTGTCTTGTACAGCTGAAGCATGACCTTGTGGCACTGAAACTCAATCCCCCTCCCAATTACCACCAATACATCATGTGCCACCTTAACAACTGTATTAACCTGGGTGGTACCTTTCAGGGATTTATGGACCAGGTCACCAAGATCTCTCTGTTCATCTACACTGCCAAGAATGTTACCATTAGCCCAGTACTCTGCATTCCTATTACTCTTTCCGAAGTGAACTACTTCACACTTCCCTGTATTAAACTCTGTTTGCCACTTTTCAACCCAACTGTGCAGCTTATATATGTCCCTCTGTAACCCACAACTTCCTTCGGCACTATCCACAACTCTGCCTACCTTAGGGTCATCTGCAAATTTACTAACCCATCCTTCTACGCCCACGTGCAGATCATTTCTCAAAATGACAAACAGCAGTGGCCCCAAAACAGATCCTTGCGGCACACCATTCGTAACTGAGCTCCAGGGTGAACATTTCCCATTAACCATCACCCTCTGTCTTCTTTCAGCAAGCCAATTTCTGACCAAACCGCTAAATCGCCTTCAATCCCATGCCTCTGTATTTTGTGCAATAGACTACCGTAAGAAACCTTATCAAACGCCTTACTGAAGTCCATATACACCACATCAACCGGTTTACCTTCATTCCCCTGTTTTGTCACCTTCTCGAAGACCTCAATAAGGTTAGTTAGACATGACCTACCCTTCAAATTGACTATCCCTAATCAAATTATTCCTTTCGAGGTGATTATAAATACTATCTCTTATAACCCTTTCCAACACCTTGCCAACAACTGAAGTAAAGCTCACTGGTCTATAATTACCAGGGTTGTCCTGACTCCCCTTCTTAAACAAGGGAACAACATTTGCTATCCTCCAGTCTTCTGGCACTATTCCTGTAGACAGTGACGACGTAAAGATCAAAGCCAAAGGCTCTGCAATCTCCTCCCTGGCTTCCCAGAGAATCCGAGGATAAATTCCATCCACCCTAAGGGACTTATCTATTTTCAGATCTTCCAAAATTAATAAAACCTCCTTTTTGTCAACCTCAATCCCATCTAATCTAGTAGTCTATGTCTCTGTATTCTCACTAGCATTGCCCTTTAAGTGCTTCCCCTATGTCCTCAGATTCCACACACAACTTTCCACAACTGTCTTTGATTGACCTTGATCTTACTCTAGTCATTCTTTTATTCCTGATATACCTATAGAAGGCCTGAGGGTTTTCCTTGATCCTATCCGTCAACAACTTCTCATGTCCACTCCTGGCTCTTCTTAGCCCTCTCTTTAGATCTTTTCTAGGTAACTTAAAACTCTCAAGCTCTCTAACTGAGCTTTCACACCTCATCCTCGCATAAGCCTTCTTCTTTCTCTTGACAAGAGCTTCAACTTCTTTAGTAAACCATGGCTCCCTCTCTCAAGTATATGCCTGATAGGTATATACTTATCAATGACCACAATAGCTGTTCCTCCAATAAGTTCCACATTTCAAGAGTGTCCATCCCCTGCAGTATTCTTCCCCATCCTATGCATCCTAAATCTTGCCTGATTGCTTCATAATTGCCTTTCTCCCAGTTATACCACTTTCCCTGCGGTATATACCTATCACTGTCCATTACTATTGTAAACATAACCGGAATATGGTCACTATTGCCAAAGAGCTCACCTATCTCCAAATCAAACACCTGACAGGGGTCATTCCCCAGTACCAAATCCAATATGACATCTCGCCTTGTTAGCCTGTCTACATACTGTGTCAGAAAACCCTCCTGCACACACTGAACAAAAACTAACCCATCTAAACTACTTGAACAATAGTGTTCCCAGTCAATATTTGGAAAGTTAAAGATCCCCCATAACAGCTACCCAGTTATTCTCGCTCCTATCGATAATCATCTTTACTATCCTTTCCTCTGGAAACAATCCCTGGAACTATTCGGAGGCCTATAGAAAACTCCCAAAAGGGTGGCCTCTCCTTTTCAGTTTCTAACCTCAGCCCAAACTACCTGAGTGGTTAAGTCCTCAAATGTTATCTCAGCTACTGTAATACTACCCTTGATTAACAATGCCACACCCTCCCCCTTTTACCACCTCCCCTATTCTTGCTGAAACATCTAAATCCCAGAATCTGCAACAACCATTCCTGTCCCTGCTCTATCCATGTTTCTGAAATGGCCACAACATTGAAATCCCAGGTACCAACCCATGCTGCAAGTTCACCTACCTTATTCTGGATGCTCCTGGCATTGAAGTAGACATATTTCAAACCAACATCCCGATTGCTGGTGCCCTCTTGTGACCTTGTAAACCTATCCCTGACCTCACAAACCTATCCCTGCCCTCACTACCCTCCACCTCCTGTACACGGGAACTACAATTCAGGTTCCCATCCCCCTGCTACATTAGTTTAACCCCCCCCCCCAAAGCATTAGCTAATTTCCCCCACCCACCAGGATATTGGAACCCCTCTGGTTCAGGTGAAGACCATCCTGTTTGTAGGGGTCCCACCTTCCCCAGAAAAAGCTCCAATTATCCAAGAATCCAAAACCCTCCCTCCTGTACCATCCCTGTAGCCACATGTTCAGCTCCACCCTCTCCCTGTTCCTTGCTTCACTAGCACATGGCATGGGCAACAAACCAGAGATAACAACTCTGTTCCACCCAGCTTCTACCCTAACTCCCTGAATTTCTGCCTTAGATCCCCACCTTTCTTCCTACCTCTGTCATTGGTGCCTAAATGGACCACAACTTGAGGCTGCTCCCCCTCCCCCTCACGGATCCCAAAACCACAATCAGAGACATCACGACCCTTGGCACCTGAGAGGCAACACCCCAACCGTGAGTCTCTCTCATTCTCACAAAACCTCCTATCTGTCCCCCTAACTATGGAGTCCCCAATGACTAATGCTCAGCTCCTCTTCCCCCTTTCCCATTTCCCTTTGAGCAGCAGGGACAGACTCTGCCCCAGAGACTTGTGCCCCATTGCTTACCCCTGGTAAATCCCCCACACCAACAGGAGATCCCTGCACTACCTGCCGATTCCCTTTCCTACCCCTGTCGGTAGGTGACCCATCTACATTCTTCACATGGCTGTGGCGTAACTACATCAGAAGTATTTAAGCCTGAAGTAGATAGATTTATCAAGACTGGAGGTGTCGAGGGTATGGGGAGAGAGAGTAAGAGTCTATTATCAAGGCAGAGGATCTGCCAAGATCTTGTTGAATGGCAAAGCAGAATTAAAGGGCTGAATGGCCTACTTGTTTACATGTCTCTCTATTTCTGCTGCTCATATTCTAACTCATGCCAATTTCTGTTGTCCTCTCAGCCCATGTGCTCACTGACCTACACTGACTCACTGTCTGACAATGCCTTGATTTTAAAACTGCACCACTCTTGTTTTTAAATTTTTACCATCTCTCCTCTAGCCTCACAACTCCCTGCCATCTTTCCAGTCCCTGAATTCTGGCCAATTCTTCATCAGATTTTATTCCCTCCCTTTCAGGTGTCATGGCCCTCAGTTTGGAAATTCCCTTTGAAACCTCTCTGTAACTCTTCCCTCCTCTAATTCCCTCCTTAATGCCTCCCCAGTGGTCATGCTTTTGGTCACCTTCCTTAATCTCTCCTTACTTGGCTCAGTACCAAATTGCTTGCTACTGCTCCTGTGAAACATTTTGGGGATTTTTGAGCTGTTTTTGCTGTTTGGTCTCCGTTGCCTTGACTGGGGAAATAATTGGTGAAACAACCCTCATGTTGCTGAAATCCCCACCTCGGGAGTCAGTGTCACCAGCTGGGCAAGTTCCTGCTGGGGAAATGTTTCTCAATCCCAGTCACTGTCAAAATCCATCGATGGCAAAGAGACAGGAGCCAAGCTTTGACAGAGTTTAAGTTGGATTGACCGTCACTAGCTGGGATTACAACCCAATTAGAAAGGGGTACTTGGGAAAAGAACCAGCTTCTCAAATGTCCTCAGGGTCAAAGTTCATTCTGGGTTGAATGTCCGTGGGACCCTCTAATTACTCAGGCATGATTCTAAAGCAGTATTGTTTGTTTGTTTGACCAATGATAAGAATTATTGAATGATAAACTGTTGAATTCATTGAAACCAATGTTAGGAAAAGTGCTGGATTGAGACCATTGACTCTGATGAAAAATCCCAGTTTCCAGAGGTTGTGACTCCTTCCACTCATTGGATCATGAATCATTTTGTGAAGTGGTTATAATTTCTTCAGCCCCTGAACATTTTAAATTAATGATTTGATTATTTTAGTAGCAGGTAGTTTACCACTGATAGTCAGAGTCTCAGTTTCTGCTGTGCTGTTCTGACTGACCTATTCCTCACTGCCCTTCTCTTTGAGAAACAATTTCTCACTGTCTGTGTCATCATTTAGCAGAGAGTGATATCCCCCCTCTTTACTGACCTTCTACATGAGCAACTCACGTAGTCCCTCTCATGAGTTTGGTTATAGTCCAACAGGTTTAATTGGAAGCACTAGCTTTCGGAGCGACACTCCTTCATCAGGTGGTTGTCAACTACCTGATGAAGGAGCAGCACTCCAAGAGCTAGTGCTTCCAATTAAACCTGTTGGACTATAACCTGGTGTTGTGTTATTTTTAACTTTGTACACCCCAGTCAAACACCAGCATCTCCAAATCATGATTTTGGAAACTTCTATCAAATTTCTTCATAACCAGATGTTTATTTTGATTAGTTCTGATTTGGATGTTGCTAAGCAATTTAACTGTTCCAAACCAGATGTAAGCATGTGCACTGTCCTGTACACTGGCCAATGAGTTATCTTCCTCAGGTTAGGTCTAGTGGGACTTGTTTGCCGTCTCGAGTCCTTATACCAGCAGCAACTACAATGGTGTGCCGGCTTGGATCCTGAAGAAACTTTTAACCATTTGGCTGAGGCTTGGCTTTGTTTTGGGACTTTGCTGTGTGCTTTTCAGGATATGTCTTGAGTCAGGGTATGCAATTGCCTTCAGGGCAGAGGTGGGTACTGCAGATGCTCTAACCTATGCAATTGCTTTCAGTCAAGTGGTGTTCGCCAAGCTCTGACAGTCTGGTGGGGTGACCACTTCCATTGGAATACCTTGCAACTCATAAGCTCCACTTCCCACATTTTCAAATGATAAAGTCGGTTGTAGCGCCTGTTTGAAGTCCGTGCTTTTCATAGAATCATAGAATTCCTAAATGGTGGAATTTAGCCCATCAAGTTCACACCGACCCTCTAAACAGCATCCCACCTAGACCCACCCCATCCCTCTAGCCTGGAATTTCAAATGGCTAATCCACCTAGCTGACACATCCCCAGACACTATAGGCAATTTGGCAGGACCAATCCATCTATCCTCTAACATGGTGACATCATTAATCCCACTCTCATTGCCACTGAAATAACTCCACGGAGGCTGGTATCCTGTCACCAAGTCAACCTTTATTACATGTGAAAAGTCCTTGATAGTGATCCAGCTCCCTCAGAGCCCCTGACACTTCTGGTTTTAGCTGTCAGTCAGGGCTCCCTGACTGGACCCGATTAACACCTGGCCGACCTTGTTACAGTCAGTGTAGACTTGGATAGAGGATTGGCTGGCAGAAAACAGTGTGTATGCATAAATGGGTTATTTTCTGATTGGCAGGATATATTGAGTGAAGTACTGCAGGGGTCTATGCAGGGATCTCAACATTTTACAGTTTACGTCAATGATTTAGACAAGGAGACAAAGGCATGGTGGCTAAGCACATAAACAACATTAAAAAAAACAGATTGGAAAGTACATTGTGAAAAATATACAAAGGAGATGCAGATGGATAGCGAGAGATTGATGAGTGGTTAAAAATGTGACAGATGGGGAATGACAGAAGGAAGTGTAAAGTTATTCACTTCAGCAGAAAGAATGAAAAGGCAGAGTTTGACTTCAGTGGAAAATCGCATAAATGAGGGAGCTGGGTATTTTAGTGCAAGAGAAGTTAGTAAGCAGATCCAGCAAGTAATCAAAATTACATATCGTCCTTTACTACAAGAGGAATTGGACATAAAACCAGGGAAATTGTTATACTGGGCATTGGCGAGACCACATTCAAATATTGTGTGCAGTTTTGCTTTCTATATTTGTGGAAGGATGAATGTGTGGTGGAGGCAGTTCAGAGGAGGGCTTGCTGGACTGAGACCTGGAATGAGCAGATTGTCCCTGTGGAAAGATTGGACAGACTGGGCTTCTTTAGAAGAATAACGGATGACTTGACTGGTTGACAAGGCAGACATAGAAATGAGGTTTCCTCTTGTGGCGAGTTCAGAGCTAGGGGGCACTGTTTTAAAATTAGGGGTCGCGATTAGTACAGATGAACATAATTTAAAGTGGGTCTGGAGTCATATGTAGGCCAAACCAGGTAAAGACGGCAGATATTACAACATACAACAGTTGGTCACATTGACACACTGATACCATTAAATTTCTGAATTTACTGAATTCAGATTTCAGCAGCTGTTATGGTGCATTAACCTGGACCTTCTAATGCAGTGACATTACCACCACGCCATCACCTCCCACCTTGTATAGTTTTAGTAAAATCTTCTGATTCTTATACTCCATTCCCTTTGACATAAGGTCCAACATTTCATTTGCCTTCCCGATTACCCGCTGAACTTCTTGTTAACTAGCTTTTTGTTAACTTTGAGTGAGGGCTCCCAATTACCTCAACATTCTGCAATCTGTCTTCATTTAAGAAATATTCAGCTCATCTATTCTTCTTGCCAAAGTGCAGAATCTCAGTGCATTATATTCCATCTACCAAGTTTTTGCCTCCTCGTTTAAACTATCTTTATCCCTCTGCAGACTCTGTCATCTTCACCACTTGACTTCCCAAGTATTTTTGTGTTATCTGCAAACTTGGTGAGAGTATATTCAGTTTTCTCATGCAAGTCATTAATGGATATTATAAATAATTAAAAGTCGATGACAAGCCTGGAATCTTTATCAAAGACATTTGGAAGTCTATGTATTCACAACAGCTACATTTCTCTCTCTCTCTCTCTCTCACTTCATCAACAAACCTCAGTCAAGTTAATTGAATACTGTTTAAGAAACGTGTGCTAGCTTTCCTCAGTATCCATATTTTTTGAAATGTCTGTTAATGTTGATTCAGATTATTCGATGGAGACTTGCGCTCCTGGAATGGGAAGGGTATTTAATTTGGGTGATGGTGGTGTTCCAAATGCCGTCACCTTCCCATATTCTATCAGAATTTAGCTCTGGGCGAGAAGGCCTTTCGTTAACCTTTGTGCCCCACTGCCAGGTGAAACCCTTAGTGACGATCAAGGGCCTGGAAGCTGCTACCCAATGCTCATTGCCAGGGAATGGTCCATCGACTATTGGCAATCAATGCCTGACCAAAGCCCTGGACATCCAACAGTAACTATTGTTGGGAGTCACTCCTTGCCTATCCATCTGACACTCCCTCCTCCCTCTCCCCAAGACGCCCAACCAAAGAACTGCCCCACACATCATGTCCCTGCTCTTGAGTTCTTCAAAATCCTGGAGCTGCTCTTCCACCCCAGCCACTACCCCTACAATGGCCCTGTTGAGTGAATATCTTGCCACACTCTGGTCAGTAGCTCTGGATGGTGGGACCACTCTCTCCCAGGGGCTTGGCTTCAGGAGAAGAGCCACCAAAGGTCTTTCTCAGCTGGGCAGCCTGTGCATCTGTGCCCCACTCCTGGAAAAAGGCAGGTCATCACCTTCCATTTTCTAGATCAGAGTGGTGCTGGAAAAGCACAGCAGGTCAGGCAGCATCCGAGGAGCAGGAAAATCGTCTTTTCGGGCAGGAGCCCTTTATCAGGAATAGAGGCAGAGTCCCTGAAGTGGGGGAGAGATCTCCACTCCGGGGGCTCCCTGCCTCTATACCTGATAAAGGGCTTTTGCCCGAAACAACGATTTTCCTGCTCCTCAGATGCTGCCTGATCTGCTGTGCTTTTCCAACGTCACTCTAATCTAGAATCTAGTTTCCAGCATCTGCAGTCCTTGTTTTTACCACCTTCCACTTTATCTCACATCCCACCCATTCCTGGTCATTTTATCAAACTTACAGAATACACAGAATCCAATCCTTTTCAATTTCACAAGTTGCCAGTGAGTAACTTAGCTCCTCTGTCAGCATCTTCACCATCTTCTCTGAGGGCAGTTAGGGATGGGCCTAAAGATGGCCTCTCCAAGACCCAAAATGAGTACAACATAAAAGATTGCAAGTATGTTGAATAGCTCAGTTATGCTGCCTGTGTCCATATGTAAATCCCTGTTTGGTCTCTAGGTGACCTCTCTACTCCTTTCATCACCTTGTTGCTATTTATAAGCCAGTGGAAGATTTGGATTTACTTTTACTTTAGCTACCAGTCTGCTCTCATGTCCCCTCTTTAGATTTTTTGTCTTGTTTGCCAGGATCACCATGTCAGGATAACGCTGGATAATTCATGACTGTTCATTAAGTCGAGAAGTTTAATTTCATAGGCATTTCCCTGCGTGAAAAGAGAATGAAATCTGAATCCCAATGTCTCACCCAGCATTTACTTTTCCAGACCCCTGCACTATATGAATCACCCCAGGGCGATGGAAGGTGGAAGAATCATCACAGGCTACTCCAGTTAGAAAGAGAGAGCTGGGAGAGATCTAGTTCTCTCAGCAGAAACAAGAGCCTGCCCAAAGAAGTTTCAGGTAAGTGTGAACGCCACTAGGTCAGCGAGCTGCAGGAAGTGAACGACTGTCTTGAAAAGTATTCAGGAACAGAGTTATTTTACTCTCTGTATTCGGCTGCAGCTCATACCTCATACTGAGGTGGTGCCATCAGAGGTTTAGCACTGAGGGAGTGCCACATTATCAGCAGGACAGTGCTGAGGGAGCCCCACTGTTCACTCCCTCTGCCATGACCTTATAGTCGCAGTAATGTATACATCTGCAGTAGCTCATCAAAGCTCCTTAAGTAGCATCTTCCTTGAGACATCATGGTACAGCCACCTCCTCCCTCAGGCAAGTTTTGATACTGAATCAGTTTTGAGTCTGAGCTGACTCAGGGCAGTTGTGATCCTAAGGATGATGCTGGAATTTAGATGAAAATATCACTGACTCTCACTCTTGTTGGAATATTGCAAGCTGTCATCTCCTTCCTTCGGGAATCATAGAATCTTATTATGTGAAAGCAGACCATCGAGTTTACACCGACCCCACGAAGAGGATCCTACGCAGATCCACCCTCTACCTGTAACACTGCTATTCCTATGGCTAATCCACCTAGCCTGCTCCTCACTGGACAAGTACAACGTGATCTTGATCAGATGGGCCAATGGGCCAAGGAATGGCAGATGGAGTTTAATTTAAATAAATGTGAGGTGTTGTATTTTGAAAAGGCAAATCAGGACAGGAGTTTTACACTTAATGATAAGGTCTTGGGAGTGTTGCTGAACAAAGAGACCTTAGAGTGCAGGTTCATAGTTCCTTGAAAGTGGAGATGCAGATAGACAAGATAGTGAAGAAGGCATTTGGTATGTTATCCTTTATTGGTCTGAGCATTGAGGTGTTGGGAGGTCATGTTGCAGCTGTATAGGACATTAGTTAGGCCACTGTTGGAATATTGTGTGCAATTCTGGTCTCCCTCCTATTGGAAGGATGTTGTGAAACTTGGAAAGGTTCAGAAAAGATTTACAAGGATGTTGCCAGGGTTGGAGGGTTTGAGCTATAGGGAGAGGCTGAATAGGCTGGGGCTGTTTTCCCTGGAGCGTCGAAGGCTGAGGGGTGACCTTATAGAGGTTTATGAGAGCATGAGGGGCATGGATAGGATAAATAGACAATGTCTTTTCCCTGGAGTGGGGGAGTCCAGAACTAAAGGGCATAGGTTTAGGGTGAGAGGGAAACAAATTTAAAAGGGACTTATGCAGACGGTGGTATGTGTATGGAATGAGCTGCCAGAGGAAGTGGTGGAGGCTGGTACAATTACAGTATTTAAAAGGCATCTGGATGGGTATATGAATAGGAAGGATTTAGAGGGATATGATCCAAGTGCTGGCAAATGGGACTAGATTAGGTTAGGAGATCTGGTTGGCATGGACGAGTTGAACCAAAAGGTCTGTTTGACTCTCTGATTATGGACAATTTCCTATGGCCAATCCAGTTAACCTGCACATCTTTGGATTGTGGGAAGAAACCAGAGCACCTGGAGGAAACCCACACAGACATGGGGAGAATGTGCAATCTCCGCACAGTCATCCAAGAGTGGATTCGAACCTGGGTCTCTGGCGCTGTGAGGTAGCAGTGCTAACCATTAAGCCAGTGTGCTGCTCCAGGTTGCTGTTGAGATGCCTTCTTGAACCGGTGCAGTCCATGTTCTATAGGAGAACCACAGTGTTCTTAGGGAGGGAATTCCACAACTTTGATCCAGTGACAGTGAAAGAAAGGTGATATATTTGTGAGTCAGGATGGCAAGAGCCGGCAAGCTTTAAAAATCCTCTAGGCTTTTTTGAAATAAGACATCACTGAATTGATCTAAGTGTGAAAACTGTTCCCCTCTTGTTTCTGACAGCCTTATTTAAATATTGTTCCTCATATCAGATTTCCAGCTGAGTCACCAAGTCCCGATCAGTGTGTATGAGGGTAAATGGCCCTCTCAATCAGAGCGAACACATTACATCACAGGACCCCCACCCCTCATTCCAACATCCAGGCAGCAGACTGGAGCTGAATGTCAAGACCCCATCACTCAGGTAAGGGGACTAGTGAGGGTGGGGTGACTATCTCCCCAAAGAAATTGTGAGGGGAGGGGAGTGATCGCCTCGAGGATAGGGCTGGGATTGTGAGGAGGGGGAGTGATCTCCTCGAGGATAGGGCTGTGATTGTGAGGAGGGGAATGATCGCCTCGAGGATAGGGCTGTGATTGTAGGGGGAGGAGTGATCGCCTCGAGGATAGGGCTGGGATTGTGAGGAGGGGGAGTGATCTCCTCGAGGATAGGGCTGGGATTGTGAGGGGGTGGAGAGTGATCTCGTCGAGGATAGGGCTGGGATTGTGAGGAGGGGGAGTGATCTCCTCGAGGATAGGGCTGGGATTGTGAGGAGGGGGAGTGATCTCCTCGAGGATAGGGCTGGGATTGTGAGGAGGGGGAGTGATCTCCTCGAGGATAGGGCTGGGATTGTGAGG
>NC_057734.1:460809-470383 GCF_004010195.1 Chiloscyllium plagiosum | reverse complement strand
GGGCTGGGATTGTGAGGGGGGGGGGGAGTGATCTCATCGAGGATAGGGCTGGGATTGTGAGGGGGGGAGTGATCGTCTCGCGGATAGGGCTGGGATTGTGAAGGGGAGGGGAGTGATCTCCTCGAGGATAGGGCTGGGATTGTGAGGGAGAGTGTTAGCCCCTAAACAGGAACTTGGTTGATGATGGGAGGTCATCCCTAGGACAGGGGACCAGGGTTATAGCAATGTGACCCACGGACGGAGGGGCTGAGATCTTGGACGGATGGGTGGGTGGGCCATCATGATATCCTACTGTAAAGGGCAGGATTGGTTCTGTCTTGGGCCTGGGAGTTTTGACCCATCTATGACTCTCTTTTTTCCCCGTCTCAGGGAGCTGCGATCCCATTGCTCAACACAGCTGCTTATGGACCAGAGCGCGGTCAGGGTCACCAGACGACACTGCCCATTGGCCTGCAGTGGTCAGTGGATCCGTCCAGAGACGGTAGGTGCTGGGAATGAACGGACCGACTGATGGAATTAGAAACAGGAAACGTATGGCAAGACGATTCCATGTCAGTCAAAGCTGCTTCGAAACAGTGCCCATTCAGCTCCTCCATCCTGCTCCACAGCGAGAGCAGTTCACTCCTACATCAGCCCCACCATCCTGTACCACAGGGAGGATGGCATTTAGCTCTTACATCCTGTTCAAGGGGAGGGGGAAGTGTGCAGTTAGCCCCTACACCTGGTCCACAGAGATAGGAGGAGTCCTTTCAGCCCCAAAAGCCCATTCTGACATTAATTGGATATTACCTGATTCCTATCTCATCTCCGTTTATCCATCTTTGCTCCATGCCCTCATGCAGCTTAGTGAACAAAAACATCACATCCATCTCTTAAAGTATGCAGTTTACCCAACAATGTCTGGGACAGGGAATGTTCCCAGTTCCACATCCAGTTTAGGATGAGGAAGTGCACCATTTTTATTCTAGACACATATCTCACTCCACCCTGAAGTGGAAGTTGCTGAGGTCCCAGTGGATCCTCTGGGGGAGAGGGAAGAGGATCAGGCAGACCTCCCCCACCCCACCCCACCAGTGGAGAATAGATTCATTAACCTCACTCTATGCTTTACTATAACAAAGCCAAACTGATCCTGTTCAGATTCAAACTGTTCACAAGCTCAACTCCTCCAAATAGCGGGTAAAAGTGAGTACTGCAGATGCTGGAGATTAAAGTTAAGAGTGTGGTGCTGGAAAAGCACAAGGGATTAGGCAGCATCCGAGGTGCAGGAGAATTGATGTTTCGGGCAAAAGCCCTTCATCAGAAATTCCTAATGAAGGGCTTTTGCCCGAAACGTCGACTTTCCTGCTCCTCAGATGCTGTCTCTCCTCCAAATAGCACCAGACAATAACTAGCCCAAACTGACAGGAGACTATCAGCTCTGTGTTTCACTGTTAGCTCTCTCTCACCACCACCCACCACATCACACAGTGACATTAGAATGTTGCAGTCAAAAGGATAAATTCTCAAACCTTCAGTGAGTTAGAGAGAGCAGTTAGTGTGGGTTAATGGGAGAGTCACTGGGTTAATGAGTTACTTGGCTTACAAGGCACATTCAAGACAATATTAGATCCAAGGAGACTGGATACAAATTGGAGAACGTGGGGAATGGGAGCAGGTTCAAATTCAGCAAAGGAGGAGAAAGGAATTGATTGAGAAAGGGAAAACGGAGTACAAGTCTAAGCTTGTGGGGAACATTAAAACCCAACTGTCAAAGCTTTTATACACGTCTGAAGAGAAAAAAAAAATTGGTGAAGACAAATGTTGGTCCAAGAGTCAGAAGCTGGGAAATTTACAATTTTGAATAAATGACTCACCAATTAAACATATACTTTGGTTCTGTTCACAAATAACAATCCAGAAATATTTAGAGACAAAGAGTTAGTGAGAGAGAGGAACTAAAGGAAATCCGTATGAAAAGAAATGAGGAAATTGATGGAATTGAGGACTGATAATTGTCTGGACCTTGGTGAGACCAAGCCTGGAATATTGTGTGCAGGTTTGGCCTCCTTATCTGAGGAAGGATGTTCTTACCAAAGCAGGGGAGTACAGCAAAAGTTTATCAAATACATTTCTAGGATAGGAGGACTGATGTATGAGGAGGGGTTGAATCAGTTAATTTTGTTTCCACTGGAGTTTCTGAAGAATGAGGGGGACAACCTCACAGAAACTTATCAAATTCTAACAGGATTAGTCAAGGTAGATGGAGGAAGGATGTTCCCAATGGTAGGGGAGTCCAGGCTGTGGGTCACAGTTTAATGATACAGGGTAGGCCTTTTAGGACTAAGATGAAGAAAAATGTCTTCACCCATTGAGTGGTGAGGCTATGGAATTTTCTGCAACAAAAAGCAACTGAGGCCAAAACAATGCATGTTTTCAAAAAGGAGCTTGATAGAGTTGTTAGGACTAAAGAGATCAAAGGGAGTGGGGAGAACGTGGGAACAGGAGACTGAACTGGATGATTAATCAAAATCCTATTGAATTGGGGGAACCAGACTTGAAGGGCCAAATGTCCTACTCCTGCTCCTTGTTTTTCTGTCTTTGTCATTACCGAGAGAGTAGATAGGTTTGTGAGTTGCTGTAGATTTGTAAGTGAGTTGCTCAGTTTGTGGGAGAGTTGTTGGTTAGTGAGTTAGTCTGGGTTGGTGAGAGAATTATTGGCAATGTGAGTTAATATGGGTTCGTGAGAGCCTGGCTGGGTTAGTGAGTGACTTTAGTGACCGAGTCAATGGATTAGTGAGAGAGTTGTTTGTTTAGTGAGTTACTGTAGGGTTAGTGAAAGAGTCGTTGAGTTACTGTAGGTTACCAGCATGACATTATTGTTGCTCCTTCTGAGTTTATTCAATGGATTGTCACTGTTGTGTTGCCATGCCATTTACAGCAATGAAACAGGAGCAATTATCGCCAGTGTCACAGAACAGCCCACCAGATAGCAGAGGAACACAGACAGTTGATAACAACTTCATCAGCACAGGTATGGAATCAGACAGTGCTCTCCCAGAACTGACCCTCTGATAGTGCCTACTCCCTCAGCACTGGCGTTCCGACAGTGTGGCACTCCCTCAGCACTGACCCTCCGACAGTGCGGCACTCCCTCAGCACTGACCCTCCAACAGTGCGGCTCTCCCTCAGCACTGACTCTCTGATAGTGCCTACTCCCTCAGCACTGGCGTTCCGACAGTGTGGCACACCCTCAGCACTGACCCTCTGGCAGTGCGGCACGCCCTCAGTTCTGATCCTCTCGCGGTGCGGCACACCCTCAGCACTGACCCTCCGGCAGTGCAGCACACCTCAGTTCTGATCCTCTTGCAGTGCGGCACACCCTCAGCACTGACCCTCCGGCAGTGTGGCACTCCCTCAGCACTGACCCTCCGACAGTGCGGCACTCCCTCAGTACTGACCCTCCGACAGTGCATCACTCCCTCAGCACTGACCCTCTGTCAGTGTACTCTCCTGAAACCCCACTGTTGAAGCAGGAGACTGCTTGTCATGGCAAGGGGCCCGTCAAAGCATTAGGTTCTTTCATTTCACTTCCAGGTTTTTGTAATTAAACACGTTGAGCTTTCTGTGTGTCTGTTTCTCTGTAATTGGTCTATGAAGGTTGTCCTGTCTTCGCAGCTTCACCCCTGTGCCTGGTTCAACCTGGAAGCATCACACGAGGGACCCCTGGAGCAAGATTTCCTTTGGAATCAGCAGCTTCCTACCGAGGCTCAATCACTCAGGTAATCTCTGTTCAGATCACAATGAGGGAATCTGTTGAAAATGAACCTCCGCCCGCTTCACCAGTCACGCTTTTAATTGTAATTCTAGATTCAATCACTGATGGCAAAATTATTTCCTTTTATGCTATTGTCCAGCTTCCTTTAATAATCTCAAAATAATCCATTTATTATAAAACAAAGCAAATTCCTAAAAAATCAACTGTGTAAGCATTTAATGCGTAATCTATAATCCTGAATTAGAACTATACTCGCTTTTAATCCGAAAGACAGTACATCAACTACACAAAAGACAAAAAAGACAGCAAAGCCTCGACAGAGATGATCTTTTTGAAAAGGGTAAGAAAAACACCCTTGGTCTGAAAAACAAAGCATTGAATCTGACGAACTCTCGTTGTTTCTTGCTGATGTTATCAGATTGCTGACACCTGTAGACTGTTGGAAGGTCTCCAAACGAGATTTCAGTTTGGATGAAAATCAAGTTGTTTCCAACTCTATGGACAGTGATCACAGTTCAACTTTTGAGGTTTAACAAAGAAATTGAAATATGGTGATCTGGAAATTTTATCAGGTTTCCAAGTACATCACCGAAGAAAATCAGAGAGAGCCGCAGCCATAGTGCAGCTTTTGACATTTTCTTCCTTGTGACTCTCTCTGGGTGTGTGAAACAGAAATCAAGTCCTGAAAGGATTGCGAGACCTCCATCCAAACAGCATCTGCCACATCTGGTTTTCTGACAATTAATGGCAGTAAAGCCCCATTACTTCTACCCTTAAAAGCTTTGCTTGGCCAACTTTCTGAAATCACCTGACGTTTTGTAATTACCGAGTGGATTACAGTCCAATTAAAACAGTTGGCCACATTTCCCTGAAGTCCCACTCCCCTTGGTAAAAAAACACCCTGCCTCATTCAGAGAGTGTCCGAATAGTTCAGTAACTTCCAGGTCACCCTGTTAGTCAAAAATGGAGCTGAACTCCCAAGAAAGCCAGTGATGATTCCAAATCAATTGACAGAGTAAAGCAGTAATGCTGAAACAAGCACCCAAGGAGGGACTAGCCTCTTCCTGTGCTCGATCATTCTTTATTGGTCAGAGTACTGAGTAGAAAATGTGTTGCTGGAAGAGCGCAGCAGGTCAGGCAGCATCCAGGGAACAGGAGAATCGACGTTTCGGGCATAAGCCCTTCTTCAGGAAGGGCTCCTGAAGAAGGGCTTATGCCCGAAACGTCGATTCTCCTGCTCCTTTGATGCTGCCTGACCTGCTGCGCTCTTCCAGCAACACATTTTCAGCTCTGATCTCCAGCATCTGCAGACCTCACTTTCTCCTCAGAGTACTGAGTACAGGAGTTGGGAAGTCATGTTGCGGCTGTACGGGACATTAGTGAGGCCACTTTTGGAATATTGTGTGCAGTTCTGGTCTCCATGACAGAAGAGGGATTTTGTGAAACTTGAAAGCGTTCAGAAAAGGTTTGCAAGGATGGTCCCAGGTTGGAGGATTTGAGCTATTGGGAGAAGCTGAATTGGCTGGGGCTATTTTCCCTGGAAAATCGGAGACCGAGGGTTGAACTTATAGATGTTTATAAAATCATGAGGGTCATGGATAGGTTTAAATAGGCAAGGTCTTTTCCCTGTGTTGGGGTAGTCCAGAACTAGAGAGCGTAGGTTTAGGGTGAGAGGGGAAAGATATAAAAGGGACCTAAGGAGCAGCTATTTCACACAGAGGATGAAGCATGTGTGGAATGAGCTGCCAGAGGAAGTGGTGGAGGATGGTACAATTACAACATTTAAAAGGCATCTGGATGGGTATATGAACAGGAAGGGTTTAGAGAGACATGGGCAAAGTGCTGGCAAATGGGGCTAGATTTCTGTAGGATACCTAGTCGGCATGGACGAGTTGAACTGAAGGGCCTGTTTCCATGCTGTACATCTCTCTAACCAGAAAAATAATAAAAAAGACAAATGCTTTATATAGCACTATTCCAGATCACAACCATCTCCAATGAGCCAATGAAATATCTGGAAATATTTTGTGATGTCAGAGATGAAGCAGTGAATTACTGCCCATCAAATGCCTCAAGCAGCCTGAGAGCACACCCGAAGAATGAGCAAATAATGTGATATAACAAATAATAAGGAAAGAACAGTACACTGAGATCTTATAAATTGTGCCAGAAAATGGTTTACATTAGCCTGACAGGCACCTCGGTTTAACACCTGAAGTATAACATTTGTAAGACAGTACTGACCCTCTGACAGTGCATCACTGTCTCAGCACTGACCCTCCAACAGTGCAGCACTCCCTCAGCTCTGACCCTCCGACAGCATGTCACTCCCTCAGCACTGACCCTCTGACAGCGCGTCACTCCCTCAGCACTGACCCTCCGACAGCGCGTCACTCCCTCAGCACTGACCCTCCGACAGCATGTCACTCCCTCAGCACTGACCCTCCGACAGCATGTCACTCCCTCAGCGCTGACCCTCCGACAGCGCGTCACTCCCTCAGTACTGACCCTCCGATAGCATGTCACTCCCTCAGCACTGACCCTCCGACAGCGCGTCACTCCCTCAGCACTGACCCTCCGACAGTGCGGTGCTCCCTCAGCATTGACCCTCTGACAGTGCGGTGCTCCCTCAGCACTGACCCTCGGACATTTCGGTGCTCCCTCAGCATTGACCCTCTGACAGTGCGGCACTCCCTCAGCACTCACCCTCTGACAGTGCAGCACTCCCTCAGCACTGACCCTCCGACAGTGCGGCGCTCCCTCAGCACTGACCCTCCGACAGTGCGGTGCTTCCTCAGCACTGACCCTCCGACAACGCGTCACTCCCTCTGTAACAGAGTGGCGCTAGAGCATTGAACATTACAGTACAGTACAGACACTTCAGCCCTCGATGTTGTGCCAACCTGTGAAACCAATCTGAAGCCTATCTAACCGACACCACTCCATTATTATCCATATGTCCATCCAATGACCATTTAAATGCCCTTAAAGTTGGTGAGTCTACTACTGTTGTAAGCAGGGCATTCCACGCCCCTATTACTTTGAGTGAAGAAACTACCTCTGACATCTGTCCTACATCTATCACCCCTCATTTTTAAGCTATGTCCCATTGTGCTAGCCATCATCATCTGAGGAAAAAGGCTCTCCCTGTCCACCCTACCTAACCCTCTGATTATCTGATATGTCTCTATTAAGTCACCTCTCAACCTTCTTCTCTCTAATGAAAACAGCCCCAAGTCCCTCAGCCTTTTCTCGTAAGACCTTCCCTCCATATGAGGCAACATCCTAGTAAATCTCCTCTGCACCCTTTCCAAAGCTGCCACCTCCTTCCTATAATGCGGTGACCAGAACTGGAAGCAATACTCCAAGTGCGGCCGCACCAGAGTTTTGTACAACTGCAGCATGATCTCGTGGCTCCAAAACTTAATTCCTCTACCAATAAAAGCTAACACACTGGATGCCTTTTTAACAACCCTGTCAACCTGAATAGCAACTTTCAAGGATCTATGTACCTGGACACCGAGATCTCTCTGCTCATCTATACAACCAAGAATCTTACCATTAGCCCAGTACTCTGCATTCCTGTTGCTCCTTCCAAAGTGAATCATACTTTTTTCCACATTAAACTCCACGTGCCACTTCTCAGCCCAGCTCTGCAGCTTATCTATGTCCCTCTGTAACCTGCAACATCCTTCCACACTATCCACAACTCCACCGACCTTTGTGTCATCCGCAAATTTACTAACTCATCCTCTACACCCTCATCCACGTGATTTATAAAGATGACAACAGCAGTGGACCCAAAACAGATCCTTGCGGTACACCATTAGTAACTGAACTCCAGGATGAACATATCCCATCAACTAACACCCTCTTCTTTCAGCTAGCCAATTTCTGATCCAAACCACTAAATAACCCTCAATCCCCTACCGTGGGGAACCTTATCAAATGCCTTACTGAAGTCCATATACACCACATCAACCACTTTACCCTCATCCACCTGTTTGGTCATCTTCTTAAAGAACTCAATAAGGTTTGTAAGGCACAACCTAACCTTCTCAAAAGCGTGTTGACTGTCCCTAATCAACTCATTGCTGTCTAGATTGTTATAAATTTTATCTCTTATAACCTTTTCCAACACTTTACCCATAGCTGAAGTAAGGCTCACTGGTCTATAATTACCAGGGTTGTCTCTACTCCCCTTCTTGAACAAGGGGACAACATTTGCTTTCCTCCAGACTTCTGGCACTATTCCTGTAGACAGTGACGACATAAAGATCAAAGCCAAAGGCTCTACAATCTACTCTCTGGCTTCCCAGCGAATCCTAGGATAAATCCCACCTGGCCCAGGGGACTTATCTATTTTCAACACTTTCCAGAATTGCTAACACCTCCTCCTTCTGAACCTCAATCCTGTATCTCAGTATTCTCCTCGACAGCATTGTCTTTTTCCAATGTGAATACTGATGAAGAATATTCATTTAGCACTTCCCCTGTCTCCTCTGGTGCCACGCACAACTTCCCACTACTGTCCTTGATTGGCCCTAATCTTACTCTAGTCATCCTTTTATTCCTGATATACCTATAGAAAGCTTTAGGGTTTTCCTTGATCCTATCCGTCAACGACTTCTCATGTCTCCTCCTGGCTCTTCTTAGCTCTCTCTTTAGGTCTTTTCTGACTTACTTGTAACTCTCAAGTGCCCAAACTGAACCTTCACATCTCATCCTGACATAAGCCTTCTTCCTCCTCTTGACGTGAGATTCAACTTCTTTAGTAAACCACAGCTCCCTCGCTCGACCCCTTCCTCCCTGCCTGACAGATACATACTTATCGAGGACACGTAGTAGCTGTTCCTCGAATAAGCTCCACATTTCAATTGTGTCCATCCCCTGCAGTTTTCTTCCCCATCCTATGCATCCTAAATCTTGCCTAATTGCATCATAATTGCCTTTCACCCAGCTATAAATTTTGCCCTGTGGTATATACCTGTCCCATTCTATCGCTAAAGTAAACAATCATACTATAGTCACTATCACCAAAGTGCTCACCCACTTCCAAATCTAACACCTGGCCAGGTTCATTCCCCTCTTGTTGGCCTGTCTGCATACTGTGTCAGGAAACCCTCCTACATACATTTGACAAAATCTGACCCATCTAAAATACGCAAACTAAAACTTCCGGTCAATATTTGGAAAGTTAAAGTCTCCCATAACAAATACCCTGTTACTCTCACTCTCCTGCAGGATCATATTTGCAATCCTTTGCTCTACATCTCTGGAACAATTCAGAGGCCTATAGAAAACTCCCAACAGGGTGACTTCTCCTTTCCTGTTTCTAACCGCAGCCAATACTACACCAGTGGGCAAGTCCTCAAACGTCCTTTCTGCCACCGTAATATTGTCCTTGACTTACAATGCCACACCTTCCCCTCTTTTTACCATCTTCTCTGTTCTTACGGAAATATCTAAATCCTAGATCCTGTAACAACCATTCCTGTCCCTCAGTATCACTCCGCTCGTACTCACTCTGCAACAGTGCAACACTCTCAGCACTGACCCTTTGACAGTATATTGCTCCCTTAGTACAACCCTCCAACAGTGCGGCACTCTCTTAGCACTGATCCTCTGACAGTGCGGCACTCTCTCAGCACTGACCCTTTGACAGTGCATCACTCTCTCAGCACTGACCCTCTGACAGTGCGGCACTCTCTCAGCACTGACCCTCTGACAGTGCGGCACTCTCAACACTGACCCTCTGACAGTGCGGCACTCCCTCAGTATTGACTCTACGACACTTTATCACTTCCGTCCATACTG
>NC_057734.1:440337-460309 GCF_004010195.1 Chiloscyllium plagiosum | reverse complement strand
CTTCTTAAACAGTGGCACCACATTAGCCAACCGCCAGTCTTCCGGCACCTCATCTGTGTTCTTTGTTTTATTTTTGATATTAAATTACCTGGCCAACAATTTGCTGCTTTCTCTCCCTTATTGATGGAGGGATTCTATCAGCGATCTTCCAGTCTGTTAGAACCTCTTAGTTGGGGTGGGGGTTGGAATAGAGCAGGGAGGGAGGGGAACAATATGGGGTGGACCAGAGGGTGGCAGGACAATAGGAGGGAGGGAGTCAGGAAGTATCCAAGTAACTATGTGATTTTTTTCTGCTGAGAGGAATTTAGAATCTGATAAATGTCAAGCTGTTTAACCTGTGTTTTTGCTGAGTGTCTCTGGCGTGTTCCCTATGTTGATTCTGTGCTGTGTTGACACTGTTCTGTCAGGATTACCTCGATCACCAGCTGATGGTCGGGCTGAGTGTGTGAGGAGAGATTCTAAGCAGATTAAGAGGGAAAGCTCACCGCCAAGAGGCACGTGCGATGGACTGAAGCAGAGGAGCCGGGATGGTCGTCTCCCAACTGTCAAGGAGGCAGGACGCTCGATCCATGAAATCCCTCGACAGCGATCCCACAGAACGCCAGAGACCTGCATGTTATCTAAATGCAGCATTGAGGACCCTGTCTCCCAGGTACGAAGGGTCCTGAGTTTGTGTGCATGCTGTGGGTGCAGCAGCTAAACACCCAGAGCACTCTGCTCACTAACTCCAGGCTCAATATTACTGCGTTTTGAAAACGCAATAAAATTTTTATTGAGTTTTGCGAAGTTTTTCTCTGTGAGGCCAAGTGAGTTTTCTCACCCTATTACCCCAAACTCCCCTCATTAACAAGTTACCAGGCCCCTATGGTATCCTGTTATTACAATGCTCGCCTGATTCTGCCACCTAATGAAGGTAGACATACTCCTCATTCTGGAATATCCTGGAATCCCTGGTGCTAGCACTATTGTTAAAAGGCCATTATGGATCAGATTAAGTACGCTCAGTCTGGACCTGTGCAGACCGGATGGTGGGGGTATGTAATGCCACATCTGAAGAGAAATTAAGTAGCAAGAGGTACAATAGGAGACTGCATATTAATGAGGGTGATAATGAGAGGGAATCCTTATTAATAGACCACTTGCCACTCACTGGTGAGAATCCTGTTTCAGTGTCCAGGAAAATGTTGACCATATTGTTCTCGTCCGTAAGAAAGGTCTCACTGAACGTCTTGCAGGATTCTCCCAAATTTCATCTCATTCAGGCATGGGAAGATCCCATCCATCGAACTGAACCCAAATTGAGGTTCCAGGAGAAAAAATAGTGATATATTTCCAATTTGGGATGGTGAGTGTCTTGAAGGGGAACTTATAGGAGGTCGTGTTCCCATGTATCTGCTGCCTTTATGGATGGAAGTAGTTGTGGGTTTGGAAGGTGATGTCTGAGGATCTTTGGTGAATTTCTGCCATGCATCTGTAGACAATAGACAGTGCTGCTAATGAGCTTCAGCGGTGGAGGGAGTGGATGTTTGTGAATGTGGTGCCAAATCAAGCGGCTGCTTCGTCCTGAGTGGTGTTGAGCTTCTTCAGTATTGTTGGAGCTGCCTCCATCCAGGCAAGTGGGGAGTATTCCATCACACTCCTGACTTGTGTCTTGTAGATGGTGGACAGGTTTTGGAGAGTCAGGAAGTGAGTTACTTGCCAAAGTAATTCCGAGCTGCTGTATTTATGTAGTGATTCTAGTTGAATTTCTGGTCAATGATAACCCCAAGGATGTTGATGGTGGAGGATTCAGTGATGGTAACACCAATGAATGTCCAATGGTGGTGGTTAGATTCTCCCTCTTTCTTTCTCAATGAAGATGGTCATAAGCTGGCATTTGTGTGGTACAGACATTACTTGTTTTGATATTGAAGCAAGGACAGAAATGGGCTTGAGACATGGAGGTCCAGGACAGGCAAGTAAAAATTGAAGAGATGACAGTAATCCCAATCTTACTGTAACCCAACACCAGCCCCAGCCTGTGTAACCGTTTGTGACCCAGTGCTAACCCAAGCCAAGCCTCATGGTAAATCTGGCATCATGTAATGAGTCTCAGTGTGAAACATGTTTTTCTACTGATTCAGCAACTTTTCCAGTGATAATCCATTTTACCCACTCACCAACCAACCTCTCTGATATTAACATAACCTGCCTTTGAATTGTTCCCTTTCAAATGGAAAGGCCCCAGTTTTTGATCCGATTATTTTGTGTTTCTTCTTTAGGGAGCTGCAGTAAAATGTGAGAACACGTCTCCAACAGCTGGTAACAAGCATACAAACCACTCACTGAGCAGCAGTTCCAGGAAGGTCTTTCACCCCAGGGAGCAGTTGGATCTGACGCTTGATGGTGGAAGAGGTTTGGACAGAATTCCTCACGATGTCAGCCCAAAAAGCCAGTTCAGTCCCATTGTTAGTGATGCCAGCTCGACTAAACAGGAATCTCCAGTCATTATACAGGAGTTAGCAAAGTCTGTCATCAGTCCACATTCCTACCCAGCAGCTATCCATTTTAATGGACCATTACACAGAGGATATCCTGGTTCAGTGAGAGAAGCAGTATCTGTACAGCAAGAAAATACCAGGAACAGAAACACAGCTATTTCCAGAGCAGTGGGTCACTGACAGCGAAACCACTGAGCAAAGTTTCCAACTCATCCCTCCGATTAACTGCTCTGTTCATTGCTGCTGGCCGGTTTGCTTTCAGTGTTTATTCATCATTTCAAATGTTTATCCTGGCAGCTTTTCCAGACAATAAGCTGGCAATCTCAGTTCTGATCCTCACAATCCACACCATTTTCAGGGACAGTTCCTGCTTTTGTTGTTCCTTTATGGGATGTGGGTGTCAGTGGCAAAGCTGGCAGTACTTACCCACATCCAGTGAATGGTGTGAATGATTCCCTCTCTCTCATCCTGATTCTGTGCTTGGCCTAATCCTGCTCCTTTTCCAATTCCCCCAACATTGCTTTTGATGTTACCCTCCATCCGATTACTGAGCTGCCCTCTCTTTTGCTGCCCCTGCATATCTTTACAACCTGTTAGATGGATTTTGTGGGATGGGGGAGTGGTGCTAATTGCAGGATGGAACACAGCAGCCTATACCTGATCGTTCCGACTTGCTGTGTAAAAAGCCAGTCTTCCCCTCAGTTCCTCACCCCCTCCCCCATGCATCCCTGAACCTGTAATCCTGTACCATCAGCTGAATGAGGACATTTCCCACTGCTCTCTCACGCTCCTGTTCTGATGATGTTCCTGTTGAAATCCAACGTTAGGAACCCACTCAGGATCGTATCTGAGTTTTTAATCCGATCTGGTATCAGCATCAGTCACATAAAGCTGTTTCTCGCTGGGTTTGGTTTGTGGCTCAAGGAGCTGCCTGTAAGGACTGACTCTCTGGGCCAGTGTTTAACTGACAATGGAACAGACCGAAACAGAGAGAACTGAAACTCTTCCAGTGCAGGCAGTGACCAACACTGGCTCTGAATCCAGAAACCTGCCTTCTCCTGCTAAACGATGGAAACCCTAGCCGGTTAATTCTGTCTGTCTCTCCACAACTACTGCCTACCCTGCTGAACATTACCAGCACTCTGTTTTTATTTTCAGTATTCACGTTACTTTGCTTTTGTATTCATGGGCTTTTGAACAGTAAGGTTTTAATTTTGAACAGTAAATTTGAATTGAGGATAAAGGGAGCAAGGACGTGTTTGAATTAAAGATACAAACTATCTGTAAACTAATTGTATTGTGGATCAGGTTCGAGGGGCTGAATGGTCTCCAGTTACTATGGGTAATAGCGATTTTTGAAAAGATTTGTAGGTTAGGTTAAGGTTCTGGATGTGAGCTTGCTCGCTGAGCTGGAAGGTTTGTTTTCAGACATTTAGTCACCATGTGAGGTAACATAATCTGTGAGCCTCTGGTGAAGCACTCATGGTATATCCTGCTTTTTGTTTATGTGTTTAGGTTTTGTGGGTGGGTCTCACCTTTGTCATCACCAAACAAAACAAATTAGAGGAACTACACCATCAATAATATCCTCACCAGCATAAAATTCACTAAAGAGGAGGAAAACAACAACAAACTGCCATTCCTAGATGTCACTGTAAAGCAAACAGCCAATGGGGAACTTCAAACCAACGTCTATAGGAGAACAACACACAGACCAAATACTGAACTACAGAACCAATCATCCCAACACCCACAAACGAAGCTGCATCAGAATATTATTTCAACGAGCCACCACACACTGCAGCACAGAGGAGCTACGCAGAGCAGAGGAACATCACCCATACCGTGTATTCAAAAAGAACGGGTACCCAATGAATACAATCCGCCGATTTCTCAGCAACAAACCCAAACAAGCAGACAAAATGCATCCAGAAACCCTAGCCACTCTCCCCTACATCAAATACATCTCAGAAATGACCACCAGACTACTCAGACCCCTCGGCACAAACCTACCAACACACTAAAACAGCAGCTAATGAACTTGAAAGACCCTATACAGACAACAATCAAAACTAATGTCATTAATAAAATACCATGCAAGTATTGTAACAAACAGGCAGTAAACTAGCCACCAGGATGCATGACCCTCTCTCACTAGTATCCTTACAGACAGATGAGGAAGGACAGCACTTTGACTGGGACGACACATCCATCCTAGGACAAGCCAAACAGGCACACAAGAGAATTCCTAGAAGGATGGCATTCCAACCAGAACTCTATCAACAAACATATTGATTTGGACCCTATCTACCATCCTCTGAGAAAAAGAACTGGAAATGACATCACCCACCTAAAGAAACCTAAACACATAAATAGAAAACAGGACATATCACCGGTGCTTCACTAGAGGGTCACTGATGTTACCCAGTATGGTGTCAAAATGACTGAAAACAAACCTTCCAGCTCATTGAACAAACTTACATCCAGACTTGGGCGGCACGGTGGATAGCACTGCTGCCTCACAGCATCAGAGACCCAGGTTCAATTCCCGCCTCAGGCAACTGACTGTGTGGAGTTTGGTTCTCCCCGTGTCTGCGTGGGTTTCCTCCGGGTGCTCCGGTTTCCTCCCACAGTCCAAAGATGTGCAGGTCAGGGGAATTGGCCATGCTAAGTTGCCCGTAGTGTTAGGTGAAGGGGCAAATTAGATTAGATTACTTACAGTGTGGAAACAGGCCCTTCGGCCCAACAAGTCCACACCGCCCCGCCGAAGCACAACCCACCCATACCCTTACGTTTACCCCTTACCTAACACTACGGGCAATTTAGCATAGCCAATTCACCTGACCTGCACATCTTGGGACTGTGGGAGGAAACCGGAGCACCCGGAGGAAACCCACGCAGACACGGGGAGAATGTGCAAACTCCACACAGATGGTCGCCTGAGGCAGGAATTGAACCCGGGTCTCTGGCGCTGTGAGGCAGCAGTGCTAACCACTGTGCCACTGTGTCGCCCACAAATGTAGGGGAATGGTCTGGGTGGGTTGCTCTTTGGAGGGTTGGTGTGGACTTGCTGGGCCGAAGGGCCTGTTTCCACATTGTAAGTAATCTAATCTAGTCTAAACTACGGGTAATATTTGAGGTGCCCTTTTGTGAACTGGGCCTCAGGTGTTCTGCTTTGGATTTCTGTCATTGATTTCCTTTTCTAATTTTTTCAAAGGTAAAATGGTTTCTCAGGAGCGAAAGGCCACTCCAACATCCAGGGAAATGTCTTCTGCTAAATCCCCGCACAGAATGATCCCAGAGCACTTTGCACACAGCCAGTATGAACAGCTGCTGGGGAGAATGGCTGCAGCAGATTTCTATCAGAGTTCCGTTCCGCTGGGCGTTGATACCACTGCCTTAGCCCGGGCAGTGCCGTTTGATACAGGTAACCCCAGCCCCCTGTTTCCATCTCTCCACGGGCCTCCCCACCTCCAGGGGCTCTCTCCCGTCACTTTGAGAGAATTCTCCTAAAGGCTGATGGGGAACATTGTTTGTAATAGCAAACATTCAAATCGCAAGATTAACACAAACTTACAAACAAGTATATTTACATATTTAAATTTTAAAATTTACACGTTAAATTCATCAATTTATATATTTACAATGAATAAATTAATAAAAATTTACAAATGAAGCAGGCACCATTTTAAAGATCAATGTTAATGAGATGAACATTCAGTGACCAATCACTTTCCACAACCCCACAGGTAAGTGGCTTCTGACTGGCTGCAGCATTCCACCCTCAGTGATTCATTCTGAGTGGTGACTATTCATTCCTTCATTAAATTCTAGCCCTCTGTCCACATCCTGCCCCATGCCTACCCCTCTCCCACACAATCCCCCCACACAGACACACACATACACAATCCCACTCATATACCAACGTGCTGTTAATACAATTGACGGTTTGGAATGCTGATAGTTGTAGTGATTTTACTGAAAGTAGACGATTGTTAATGAGTTCAGATCGCAGTCTCTGAGTGACCATTGGTTCTCACCTTGTTTCCAGCTGCTTACTGCCTCCCGAGAGCCCTGACTCCGGCAGGGTCTTACCCTCACCCATATGCCCCCCTCCTGCTTCGAGGCTGTCCTGAAGCTGCTGCTTTGGAAAACAGACAGACCATCCTGAACGACTACATCACGTCGCAGCAGATGCATCATCCAGCGACGACGGCAGTGACACACCGTACTCAGCTGCTTCGGGGCCTGTCCCCTCGTGAACAGGCCCTCACTCTAGGCTATTGTGCAAATCCTCGAGGTGAGTGCTCGAACCAATAACCAACACATGCAATCAACTTGACAAATCATGTGTTTGTGTTACACAGAAACCTTCCTGTGCACTGAGCAACATGGACTGCCTTGCATCTGAGAATTAATTCTTTGCGATTTTACTGGAATTAAATTTTAACATTGTCAAATGAATTTGAAATTCTCAAGCATCATTGACAAGATGGATGCTGGGTCAATGTGAGGTATAGTTTACAAACTTCACTGGGTAACCCACTATCTCCAGAGACATCATAAAAATTAAAGATTTTATAAAGTATACTGAATTCCCTAGGATTCCTCTCTTTTAGATCCAGTTTCATAAAAAGTACAGACCAGGTTTCTGTGTTTAGCAAGACTTACTCTTTATTACAAGTAGATAGAATCTAACTATAGATAAACAACCATGGCTCCCCCCCCCCTCAACACACACATCCAGTTAGGCACAAAGAAAGCACCGGTGTTGTGGGTGGAGGGAAAGACTAGGATGGCAGTTCAGCGGCCCCTGTCCACAGGGTTGCAGAGATGATCCTTGTACTGATCAGGCACTGCTTCACAATCTTCATTCTCCAGATATTTTCACCTGTTTGCAGGAGGCACAGAGTGGCTAGTTCTCACTTAGAAAGATTTATTAGATTAGATTAGACTAGACTTCCTACAGTATGGAAATAGTCCCTTCGGTCCAACAAGTCCACACCAACTCTCCGAAGAGTAACCCACCCAGACCCATTCCCCTACCCTATATTTACCCCTGACTAATGCACCTAACTCTATGGGCAATTTAGCATGGCCAATTCACCTGACCTACACATCTTTGGACTGTGAGAGGGAACCAGAGCACCCAGAGGAAACTCACGTAGACACGGGGAGAATGTGCAAACTCCACACAAACAATCGCCTGGGGCAAGATTCGAACCCGGGTACCTGGTTCTGTGAGGCAGCAGTACCACCCCAATTGAATGTCACAGCTTGCAGCGACTGAGGAAGAGCATAAAATGGCTTTTTTTTCCATTACAGAGCAAAATTCCAGAGGTCTGATGGTTTCTCCCCAAACATTCACATCCACAAGCTGTTCACCTGGGAGCCAATCAGATTGTTGTCACCAAGCAAGTGACCTTTGTCATTGATAACTGGTCATCATTTCACAGACCAATTAGCTACTTGTTGCTGGACGAATGTCTATTCGTACATGGTCCCCTGGCTCGGGTCTAGGCTTTCTCCACTGTATGAGGCAGCAGCTGTGTAAACAGCACTTATAGTGAGGCTCAGGGAACTTTGTTTTTCAAAATGTGCAGCAATCCTCCAGAAATCCTTGGCTTTCAAATGGTTTTTGTTTCACCATATCAACCACAATCAGAAATAGCGAAATATAAGAAAGACTGACTTTAAACAAATGTCCTTCCACCATCCCTCCATCCATGTATACTGCCATTCCTGTTAGCAATCTGTGCTCTTCATTCCAGTCTGACTCACAGATTCACTCACTCACTTCACCTCAAGCAGTTCCAATTCTTTAAATTCCACTGGCTACAGACCCAAATGTTTAACCTTTCTTCATCAATTAAATCCTTCATCCCAGCAACAAGTTGAAAAACATAAAGGGTCTGGATGGTTATATGAACAAGAAGACTTTAGAAGGATATGGGACAAATGCTGGCAAATGGATTTAGGTCAGATTGGGCTGATTGGTCAGCATGGATGAGTTGGACTGAAGTGTCTGTATTGTGCTGTATGTCTCTATGACTCCAAACAAAAGTATTTACAATCAATGGAATGATTTTTAGGTGTTTTTGCCATTTTTCTCAAAGATATTTGTACAATATGGTCCAAGTGTAATTTTAAAGTTGCATACTTTCAATCTGTTTTATAAACTGTAAAATCTTCATTAAATTTGTTGTTTTCCAGAAGTGCTCAGCCTGGCACAGGTTCCTCATTTCCCCGTCTTGGTGCAAACTCCTGCAGGGAGCAGCAATACCCACCTCAGCCGCTTCGCATACTTCCCAACAGAGGCTGCACATTTCCACACACAACCTCAGTGCAAGGCAACACGTTCACCTGGTAACTAGACCCTCAACAAGGATCACTCCATACAGGAAGAGAGAGAGAGAGAGTGAGGTTGAGGGTGGCACGGTGGCTCAGTGGTTAGCAGCGCCAGGGACCCGGGTTTGATTCCAACCTCGATGACTATCAGCGTGGAGTTTGCCTGTTTTCCCCATGTCTATGTGGGTTTCTATGGTTCTATCTGGTTTTATAACCAGGCTAAGCCGTGCTAAACTGTCCCTTAGTATCAAGGGAAATACAGGCTAGGTGGGTTAGCCACAGTACGTGTAAGATTACCAGGATAGTGGTGGGTGCTGGGAGTAGATGATCAGTGTGGACTGGATAGACTAAATGGGCTCTTTGCATGCTGAAGGGATTCTATGGTTCCAGGAGATAGAGGAAGCAGGAGAGGGAGAGTGATAGCTGGGGGGAGGAAGAGAGGTGAGCAGCAGAGTGAGAAGGACAGCAATTCCATTCCTTGTTTGGTTGAAGCTTAACTTTGGTGTTTATTCAGGGGGAGTCGCTGCTATCAACAAAATGACTGGTGCACAGAGCTTAGAGCGAGATGGTGAGATCGTGAGGGCTGTAGCCACCGGTGAACATCGAGACACATGGAGAGCTGGTAGGAGTCTGGTTCAGATTGATCAAGCCGATTCTAATTGGATAAGAATTGTGACTGAGTTAAAATCTGCCTTAATACAGTCTGATTGCGCTTGCTTTGACTTTTGGGAGTGGTGATCTGGGGATACTGTTTAAAAGGAAGCACTCTCCAATTTAAGGTGGACATGAAGGGAGATTTGTTCTTTCAGAGGTTCATTACTCTTTAGAATTGTGTTCCCCAGCAGGTGGTAGAGGTTGAGTCATTGAATATATTCAATGCCAAGTTAGATCTGGGCATGATCGACTGAAGATCATTGGTTCTCAGGGATGGAGAGGAGTGTGGAAGTGAGGCCATCAGAGCCTCAGGGATGGAGAGGAGTGTGGAGGTGAGGCCATCAGAGCCTCAGGGATGGAGAGGTGTGTGGAGGTGAGGCCATCAGAGCAGCCTCAGTGGACTGAATGGCCTACTCATTCTCCAGTTTCTCACAGACTGTGAATTCAATGGTGTGACCATGATTGAATACCTTGCTATCAACATCATGGGGGTTATCACTGACCAGAAACTTAACTAGACTTGCCACATAAACACAATGGCTACAAGAGCTGATCAGAGGCTAGGAATACTGCGGTGAGTAACTCACCTCCTGACTCCCCAAAGCATGTCTATCATTTACTAGGCACAAGTCAGAAGTGTAATGTAATACTCCCCACTTGCCTGGATGGGGACAGCTCCAACAACACTCAAGAAGCTTGACACCGTCCAGGACAAAGCAGCCGCTTGATTAGCATCACATCCACAAACATCCTCTCCCTCCATCACCTAGTAGAGCAATGTGTACTATCTACAAGATGCACTGCAGACATTCACCAAAGATCTGCAGACAGTATGACCACTTCCATCTAGGACAGTAGATATATAGGAACACCACCCCCTGCAAGTTCCCCTCCAATCCACTCACCATCCTGACTTGGAAATATATCGCCATTCCTTCACTGTCATTAGGTCAGTATCCTGGAATTCCCTCCCTAAGGGCATTGTTGGTCTACCCACAGCAGGTGGACTGCAGAGGTGCAAGAAGGCAGCTCATCCCCACTTTCTTAAGGGACAACTAATGACAGGTAATAAATGTTGGGCAGCCAGTATTTATCACATCCTACAAGAATATTTTTCATTAACATTTGTGTATTGTATTCACACCGGCTGTCCATTCTTTTCCGAATTTGATCTCCTCATCCTGTCCCTTGTAATATGTAAATAAAAACAAAATACTGCAGATGTTTCAAATCTAAACTGAGCAGAATGCCGGGGAAACTCAGCAGATCTGGCAGCATCTTTGTGGAGAGGGAAGCAAAGTGATTGCTTTCAGTTTGGTGTGAGTTCACTTCAGAATTTTAATGCTGTCAGACTGGCTGACTTTCTTGTTACCTTATGCAAATGTTCTGTCTGTCAAAATCTCCCCGTTTTTCCTGACCTCATGTCTGGTTTTGTTTCTTTCAGGTTCCGAGGAAGGGATTTGTCCAGCAGCACACCCTGAACCCCACACCCGTGGCCCCCCCTCGCCCCACACTCGTGCCCCCTCCTCGCCTCACACCCGTGCCCCCTCCTCACCCCACACTCATGCCCCCACCTCACCTCTTACCCACCCCTCATCCCACACACGCTCCCCTCTTACACATGAAAATATACAGCATCGACCCAGTGTTCTCCAGAACACCAGAATCAAACATGTTATTACTTCCATGGACTCAGCAATGCCATCGGTTCTGAGGTAAGTGCTTCACCTGAAGAGATAAAGAGGAAGCTTGGTGGAGTTACTACCAGCCCTGTTTACAGGTTTGTTTTTGTAGGCAGAGGGAGAATGCTGTTTGCCATTAAAGCAGGCATGGAGCAGCCCCTCTGAACTGTGTGTGACCAGCAGGTCAAAATATCACCAGTAACCAATCCCCTCCCCATCAGGGCAGCCACTGCAGGCTCATTGTAAAGAGACAGCAGGTACATAGGGGGCTGAATGGTCTTCTGTCCGCTTGATATCCCTCTGTCTTTGACATTCAGGAATTTTTCACATGCCCTGATTTGTTACAAACTCACTTGCTGATTCACAACAAGAAAGGACACAAAAATCTGGAGCAGTTTCTGTGGTGACCAGCAGAAGAGGAGTCCAGGGGCTGAAGGGTGAAAGTGGGGAGAGGAAAAGGGAACACGAGAATAAAACCAAAACAGAAAATGCTGGAAAATCTCAGCAGGTCTGGCAGCATCTGTAAGGAGAGAAAAGAGCTGACGTTTCGAGTCGAACTGACCCTTTGTCAAAGCTCTGACAAAGGGTCAGTTAGACTTGAAACGTCAGCTCTTTTCTCTTCTTAGAGATGCTGCCAGACCTGCTGAGATTTTCCAGCACTTTTTGGTTTCAGATTCCAGCACCTGCAGTAATTTGCTTTTAACATGAGAATGTGGATAGAGGTTAGACTCACCTCGGGGTTAGAGAGTATAAGAACATAGAACATTACAGCGCAGTACAGGCCCTTCAGCCCTCGATGTTGTTCCGACCTGTCATACCAATCTGAAGCCCATCTAACCTACACTATTCCATGTACGTCCATATGCTTGTCCAATGATGACTTAAATGTACTTAAAGTTGGTGAATCTACTACCGTTGCAGGCAAAGCATTCCATACCATTACTACTCTCTGAGTAAAGAAACTACCTCTGACATCTGTCCTATATCTATCACCCCTTAATTTAAAGCAATGCCCCCTCATGCTCACCGTCACCATACTTGGAAAAAGGCTCTCCCGTCCACCCTATCTAACCCTCTGATTATCTTATATGTCTCTATTAAGTCACCTCTCAACCTTCTTCTCTCTAACAAAAACAGCCTCAAGTCCCTCAGCTTTTCCTCGTAAGACCTTCCCTCCATACCAGGCAACATCCTAGTAAATCTCCTCTGCACCCTTTCCAAAGCTTCCACATCCTTTTTATAATACGGTGACCAGAACTGTACACAATACTCCAAGTACGGCTGCACCAGAGTTTTGTACAGCTGTAGCATAACCTCATGGTTCTGGAACTCGATCCCTCTATTAATAAAAGCTAAAATACTGTATGCTTTCTTAATAACCCTGATAACCTGGGTGGCAACTTTCAAGGATCTGTGTACCTGGACACCGAGATCTCTGAGGTCATCTACACTACCAAGAATCTTACCATTAACCCAGTACTTTGCATTCCGGTTACTCCGACCACACTTGTCCGCATTAAACTCCATTTGCCACCTCTCAGCCCAGCTCTGCAGCTTATCCATGTCCCTCTGTAACCTACAACATCCTTCGTCACTATCCACAACTCCACCAACCTTATTGTCGTCTGCAAATTTACTAACCCACCCTTCTATGCCCTCATCCAGATCCTTTATAAACTAACCCACCCTTCTATGCCCTCATCCAGATCCTTTATAAAAATGATGAACAGCAGTGGACCTAACACCGACCCTTGCGGTACACCACTAGTAACTGGACTCCAGGATGAACGTTTCCCATCAACCACCACCCTCTGTCTTCTTTCAGCTAGTCAATAAGGGTTTCAGTGTTGGGCTGTGTATTGTACCTTGTAAATCTCCAGTGGAGAGCATGGTTTGTTATGTTACTGGCTTTGCTGCAATTACATTTTAAATGACTCCAAATCAATCTGATGAAGCAACCTCAATTATCTGTGTAAAGCTTCATCAGAACCTTGAGATCTCATTTTATCCTTTCCCAAACCAAGCCCGCATTCTAGAGACCAAGAGGAGGTGGGTAGGAGATGCAACAGAGAGGGAACAGAGAGGTTAGGGAGTGTGGAAATTTATATTTGTGTTATCTGCATTCCCTCCATCTGTGTCCCTCATTCACCTCTTGCCTTTTCTCTCTAGCCTCTATTTCACTCTTATCCTTCTCGATTTGGAACCCCTTACAAATTTCCCCTTCCCAGTCCCTAGGTTTCAATTTCTATAAAACCTACAAATTAACTTCTCTTCTTGAATCTTACAGACATGGATCCTGTACCCCATCACCAGGACGATCTGCGACCCCCATTCTCCCCCAGCAGTACCCCCCTAGTGCCACTGAGAGAGTTGCTACCTCACCCCCAGCTCGTTCTTGGCTCAGGGACAGCAGGACAGAGAGCCACAGAATGGAGGGCTTCCTCCCTGCCCGGCAACCAGCTTCAGACTGGTCTGGGCACTGTGGCATTAACAGCAGGACAATCCTGGTCGGTCAGTATAACTCCAGTCCAGAGAAACAACACTCTGCAGAACCATGTGTCATCACTGCCTTGAGCCAGCGATGTAAGGAAAAGGACGTAAATCAACCACAGTCCACCCGGGAACAGGAGCAGGAGGAATTTCGTAAGATCACTGACTCTGTCTTTCTCTGTCTCTAACCTGGAGGTAGTTACAGATGAGGGTTACTGAAGCCAATGGCCTTCCTGTTTTATAGATTTATAAGAGGCCAGAATTAGAGGAACATATATGTTTTGGTAGGTTGTAGAGTTGGAGGAGATTGCAGACTTAGGGATGGACAAGGATTGCAGAGCCAGGGGAACTGTTTCTCATGTTAGTTAGGCCACAGCTGTGCAGTTTTGGTCTTTGCATTACAAGAAGATTTCACTGGAGGGGAGTGGAGGAGATTCTCTCCTGGATGTTTCCAGAACTGGAATTTTGACTATGAAGAGACTCAATAGGCTTGAGTTGTTTTCCTTGGAGCAGGGAAGGCAGGGGGAAACACCTGATTGAGGTGTATACAGCATCCTGAGGGGTGTAGCTAGGAATACACTTTTTCTTTTAATAGAGGGGTCAGTAACCAGGGGGCACAGTTTTAAGGTAAGGAGTAGGAGGTTTAGAGGGCATTTAAGAAATTGCTTTTCACTCAGAGAATCGTAGGGATCTGGAACTTCCTGCCTGAAGGTATGGTAGAGCCAGGTACCCCCAAGACACTGAAGAATTGTTTGGATGAGCGCTTGAAAGGCTCTAGCATTCAAGGCAATGATCCAAGAGCTGGGAAATGAGATCTGAACGGAAGGATCACAAACAGAAATTGCTGGAAAATTCGACATGTCCGGCAGCATCTGTAGAGAGAAAGCAGAGTTAATATTTTAGGTCCAGTGACCCTTTCTCAGAACTGATCCTGCCTGGGAGAGGGTTGGTATAATATGATAAAGATGGGGAGGGGGAGGGTGACGGAGAAAACAGTAGTTGGAGATGGAGCCCAGAGACAGAAAGAGAAAACAGTTGAACAGAGAAAGAAATGCAGGTCAAAAAGTGTGGTGTTGGAAAAGCACAGCAGGTCAGGCAGCATCCGAGGAGCAAGAGAGTCAACGTTTCGAGCATAAATTCTTCATCAGAAATGAAGACCTTCCAGCTCCTCAGATGCTGCCTGACCAGCTGTGCCTTTCCAGCACTACACTTTTTGACTCTGATCGCCAGTATCTACAGTCCTCCCTTTCTCCTAGAGAAAGAAACAGGGAAAGGTCAGCCTGGGGGATTGAATAACTGCTAATGGGGGACTGTTTTATTGGCTGACAATAGATGGTTTGTGGTAGCAGCCCATGTGATGACAAGGCTTGGTGTCTGGGAGTTGGGGTAAGGACATGGGAGAAAGTGCTCAGGCCCTAAAATTGTTGAACTCAATGTTGAGACCTGAGGGTTGCAGGGTTCCCAAGCAGAAAATGAGGTGCTGTTCTCCCAGCTTGCACTGAGCTTCACTGGAGCACTGCAGCAAGTTACAGGAATAGGGTTGGGGGCTGGGTGAGATGCAATTTACAAGATCGATACAGACTGGATGAGCCAAATGGCATCTTTTCACATTGTAGGAATTGTATGATGTAAAACTTCAGGAGAATCATGAATGTAGGTAGGGAGGGACTGGATAAGGAGAGAAAAAAATCAAGGTGAGGCAGGAAGAGATGAGTTCTGTGGGGCAGGAGCAGACAGAAACAAATGGATGTTTGATGACCTTTTCATTCAGAGGATGGTCACGATAAGCCAAAGGGGCTCTTTCCGTGCTGTAAAAATTCTTAACTTCAGGAACAGGAGAGACCATGGAAGTTTTTAAATACACAGTGGCTCAGTGGTTAGCACTGCTGCCTCACAGCACCAGGGTCCCAGGTTTGATTCCAGCCTCTGGAAGACTATCTGTGTGGAGTTTGCACGTTCTCCCCGTGTCTGCATGGGTTTCCTCCAGGTGCTCCGGTTTCCTCCCACAGTCCAAAAATGTGCAGGTCAGGTGAATTGGCCATGCTAAATTGCCCGTAGTGTTAGGTACATTAGTCAGAGGGAGAATGGGTCTGGGTGGGTTACTTTTCAGAGGGTCGGTGTGGACTTGTTGGGCCGAAGGGCCTGTTTCCACACTGTAGGTAATCTAAAAAAAAGGAATTGTAATGTCAGGGTGTTACAGTGTGTCCATGAGCACAAGACTGCCAGGGAACCTGCCCATGGGATGAACTGGGATATGGCCATCAGCATTCTGGAGGACTTTCTAAAATCTGCGGAAAGTTCTGAAACAAAGCTGCAGATTCCCAACAACAAGTAACATGTTCCCCACAAAGTTTTTCAGAGAAAACATGTCGTTGTTAATTTCACCGAGCTGGTAAATCATTTTAATATCTGGCTCAGAAAAGCTTCCCAGCAACAGAGCAGTTGTCAACCTGAGGGAATCCTGAACGTTCCGAGTGAGTTCAGCTCATCCCAATCACCAAAGACATTATCTTTCCAGAGAATATCTTGGTACTTCTCCCGATCAGTCAGTTTTCCAGGTGATTGTAACCAAATTAGTGTGACTTAGCAGAAGTAACAAAAGCTGACAGGTTTCCCATTTCAGTTACTGAGATAGAGCAATAACCACAAGGCTGCTTACTGGCCATTATAAGAGATAGCAGTAGAAGTAGGCCATTCAGCCCATTGAGTCTGTTTTGTCATTCAGTAAGATCGTGGCTGATCAGCTAATCCTCAACTCCGCATTTCTGCTATTTCCCCCGAGCCCTCAAGCAATGCCTCAAATCATTGCTATTCCCAGCCACACAGCAATAATGATTACTGTGGTGTGTTTTTCAGGTTAATAGACACCCCTCTGTCAATGTTTTAAAACATAAACACCTCGATGAATGGAGTGCACTAATGAACCTCTAGTGAACATGTTAACATCACACCAACACATTCACATTGCACTGTAGTTTAATGGAAAGAGTCTTTCTAATGAACAGACAAGTTAGTGCTTGTTCACAGGGGAACACCAGGGTTGACATTAAGAGTTTCAGGACTGACTGTCATTCTGAAAGGAAGTTCCCCACAAGATTCAGGGCATTTCCTGGTTATAGAAAAACTTTGATTTCAGAAATGTTCATCTTATTTTCAGTGTCAACACCTCAATGTAGGACATGCAATGCTGAATTTGCACACAAAGATCCATTAACAATAATGTGATAAAGATCCAATCTCATTTAAACAACAACGACCCATTTTTACAGTCTCTTAATCCAGCAATAGGACTTCCATTTACAACTGCATCTGAAAAACGGTACCTATCACAGTGCGGCGATCCCTCGGCACTGACCCTCAGATGGCACGGCGCTCCCTTGGCACTTGCCCTCCAACAGTGTGGCACTCCCTCAGCACTGACCCTCAGACAGTGCGGTGCTCCCTCAACACTGGCCCTCCGACAGTGCGGCGCTCCCTCAGCACTGACCCTCCAACAGTGCGGCGCTCCCTCAGCACTGATCCTCAGACGACGCAGAGATCCCTCGGCACTGACCCTCAGACGACGCGGAGATCCCTTGGCACTGACCCTCAGACGGCCCGGCGCTCCCTCTGCACTGACCCTCAAATGGTGCGGCGATCCCTCGGCACTGACCCTTGGACGGCGCGGCGATCCCTCAGCACTGACCCTCCGACAGCGCGGTGCTCCCTCAGCGCTGACCCTCGGGCCGTGCGGTGCTCCCTTGGCGCAGACCCTCGGGCCGTGCGGTGCTCCCTCGGCGCTGACCCTCGGGCGGTGCGGTGCTCTCTTGGACGGTTCAGCGCTCCCTCCGCACTGACCCTCGGACAGCGCAGCACTCCCTCCGCACTGACCCTCGGGTGGCGCAGTGTCACCTTGGGACTACACGGTATGTGTCAGTCTGGATGTTGGTCCTCTGCTTCTGGAGTGCTGCTTGTTTTTAATGTTTAATTTATTGTCCCTTAATGATATTGTGTTCTGTTTTTTGTATGGTCAACGTGTAAAATCAAGGACCGTTTTGTTATTAAAATTTCATGTTCTTTCCTCATCATTTTTGTTGTTCTGATAAGTATGTAGCTGCTGGCGTATGAGTGATAAATGTTGTTATTTTGTCTACAGATCCTCAGTTAGTCGCTGTATCTGAGAGTCCAGTCCAACATCTCAACAGTGTTGCTGAAGCTGTCCAACATCCTCCCAGTCAGTTCCCAAGGGGACAGCAACGCTTTGTGACCCTTGCTCAGCATATTGATGTAAGTCAGATATTTGTTTATTCTGAAATTCGAATGTTTAGCAGCTGCGGTGTAACCATGTTCATTCACCTCTCTGATCTTTCTAGATATGTGATGAAATCTCACATTGTGTGTAAACTGCTGAAAGAATTGTAAAAACAAATCCATGTCAATGACTTTTAGTTTGTCCTTTGGCAGTCAGTAATGTCAGTCTTCACTAAATCCAAGGTGACTCTTTCATCTTTACTCAATCATAAACTCTTTACTGATTTCAAAACCTAAATTAAGTCTCTTCCTATCATTCTCTGCTGCTGAAGGAATAGCCTGTTGTCCCCCTTCATCACAAGGTTTCAAGAGAATGTTTTTGTATCAATGTATTGTTCGTTTTCTAAAGTCTTCACTTGCTGGCAGTTAATATATCAATACATTATTGATGAGAAGCTAGCTCTGGTTTTATTTCTAACAGGAGGTAATCACTCAGGATTATACTCGCAATCATCCTCAGCAGCTAAGCTGTCAGGCAGGTCTGCATCCACAAAAATATCCTATTCAACAGCTGATGACCTCAACACCCCAACAGCATTATGGGCACCCAGGCAGAATGATATTGGAGTCACCTGGAGACAAAGACAGTGCAAGGTAAGAGAAAGGTACAAGCTGACCAGAGTCACCATTTAAAGTCATAGAGATGTACAGCATGAAAACAGACCCTTCAGTCTAACCCGTCCATGCCGACCAGATATCCCAACCCAATCTAGTCCCACCTGCCAGCACCCGGCCCACATCCCTCCAAACCCTTCCTAATCATATACCCATCCAAATGCCTCTTAAATGTTGCAATTGTACCAGCCTCCACCACTTCCTCTGGCAGCTCATTCCAAACACGTACCACCCTCTGTGTGAAAAGTTGCCCCTTAGGTCTCTTTTACATCTTTTCCCTTCTCATCCTAAATCAATGTCCTCTAGTTCTGGACTTCCCGATACCAGGGAAAAAAACTTTGTCTATTTATCCGATCCATATCCCTCATGATTTTATAAACCTCTATAAGTTCACCCCTCAGCCTCTGACTCTCCAGGGAAAACAGCCCCAGCCTATTCAGCCTCTCCCTGTAAGCTCAAATCCTTGTAAATCTTTTCTGAACCCTTTCAAATTTCACAACATCTTTCTGATAGGAAGGAGACCAGAATTGCACACAATATTCCAACAGTGGCCTAACCAATGTCCTGTACAGCCGCAACACGACCTCCCAACTCCTGTACTCAATACTCTGACCAATAAAGGAAAGCATACCAAACGTCTTCTTCTTAGATTTAAGACAAATGTCAGAGGTAGGTTCTTTACTCAGAGAATGGTAAGGGTGTGGAATGCCCTACCTGCTAAGGTAGTCAACTCAGCCACATTAGGGAAATTTAAACAGTCCTTAGATAAGCACGTGGATGATGATGGGATAGTGTAGGGGGACGAGCTGAGAATAGTTCACACATCAGCGCAACATCGAGGGCCAAAGGGCCTGTTATAGAACATAGAACATAGAACATTACAGCGCAGTACAGGCCCTTCGGCCCTCGATGTTGTTCCGACCTGTCATACCAATCTGAAACCCATCCAACCTACACTATTCCATGTACGTCCATATGCTTGTCCAATGACGACTTAAATGTACTTAAAGTACACTAAAATGTACTTTACTGCTCTCTAAGTAAAGAAACTACCTCTGACATCTGTCCTATATCTATCACCCCACAATTTAAAGCTATGCCCCCTCGTGCTCACCGTCACCATACTTGGAAAAAGGCTCTCCCTGTCCACCCTATCTAACCCTCTGATTATCTTATATGTCTCTATTAAGTCACCTCTCAACCTTCTTCTCTCCAACGAAAACAGCTTCCAGTCCCTCAGCCTTTCCTCGTAAGACCTTTCGTCCATATCAGGCAACATCCTAGTAAATCTCCTCTGCACCCTTTCCAAAGCTTCCACATCCTCCTTATAATGCGGTGACCAGAACTGTACACAATACTCCAAGTGCGGCTGCACCAGAGTTTTGTACAGCTGTAGCATAACCTCATGGTTCC
>NC_057734.1:434678-440190 GCF_004010195.1 Chiloscyllium plagiosum | reverse complement strand
GTACACCACTGGTAACTGGACTCCAGGATGAACATTTTCCATCAACCACCACCCTCTGTCTTCTTACAGCAAGCCAATTACTGATCCAAACTACTATATCTCCCACAATCCCATTCCTCCGCATTTTGTACAATAGCCTACTGTGGGGAACCTTATCGAACGCCTGGCTGAAATCCATATACACCACATCAACCGGTTTACTCTCACCTACCTGTTTGGTCACCTTCTGAAAGAACTCAGTAAGGTTTGTGAGGCACGACCTACCCTTCGCAAAACTGTGCTGACTATCCCTAATCAAATTATTCTTTTCCAGATGATAATAAATCCTATCTCTTATAACCTTTTCCAACACTTTACCAACAACTGAAGTAAGGCTCACTGGCTATAATTACAAGGGTTGTCTCTACTCCCCTTTTTGAACAGGGGAACCACATTTGCTATCCTCCAGTCTTCTGGCACTATTCCTGTAGTCAATGATGATTTAAAGGTCAATGCCAAAGGCTCGGCAATCTCCTCCCTGGCTTCCCAGAGAATCCTAGGATAAATCCCATTCTCATTCCTGAAGAAGGGCTCATGCCCGAAACGTCGATTCTCCTGCTCCTTGGATGCTACCTGACCTGCTGTGCTTTTCCAGCAACACATTTTCAGCTCTAAATTCCATCCGGCCCAGGGAACTTATCTATTTTCACACTCTGCAGGATTTCTAATACCTCTTCTTTGTGAACCTCAATCCCACCTAGTCGAGTAGCACTGTATTGTTCTATGTTCTATGTTTACTATCTTATCTACCTGCGACTCCACTTTCAAGGAGCCTATGAACCTGTACTCCAAGGTCTCTTTGTTCAGCAGCACTCCCTGGGACCTTATCATTAAGTGTATAAGTCCTGCTAAGATTTACTTTCCCAAAATGCAGCACCTCACATTTATCTAAATTAAACTTCATTTGCCACTTCTCAGCCCATTGGATAATCTGATCAAGATCTTATTGTAATCTGAAGTAACCTTCTTCGCTGTCCACTACACCTCCAATTTTGGTGTCATCTGCAAACTTACTAACTGTATCTCTTATGCTCACATCTAAATCATTTATATAAATGATGAAAAGTAGTGGACCCAGCACCAATCCTTGTGGCACTCCACTGGTCACAGGCCTCCAGTCTGAAAAACAACCCTCCACCACCATCCTCTGTCTTTTGCATTTGAGCCAGTTCTGTTTCCAAATGGTGAGTTCTCCCTGTATTCCATGAGATCTAACCTTGCTAATCAGTCTCCCATGGGGAACCTTGTCAAACGCCTTAGTGAAGTCCATATAGATCATGTCTACTGCTCTTTGTTACTTCTTCAAAAAACTCAATCGTTTGTGAGACATGATTTCCCACGCACAAAGCCATGTTGACTATTGCTAATCAGTCCTTTGCTTTGCCAAATACATATACATCCTGTCCCTCAGGATTCCCTCCAACAACTTGCCCACCACCGACGTCAGGTTCACCAGTCTGTAGTTCCCTGGATTGTCCTTACCACCTTTCTTAAACAGTGGCACCACGCTTGCCAACCTCTAGTCTTCCGACACCTCACCTGTGACTATCCATGATACAAATATCTCAGCAAGAAGCCCAGCTTCCCACAGAGTTCTAGGGTACACCTGATCAGGTCCTGGGGATTTAGCCACGTTTATGCGTTTCAAGACATCCAGCACTTCCTCCTCTGTAATATGGACATTTTTCAAGACATCAGCATCTATTTCCCTACGTTCTAAATCTTCCATGTCCTTTTCCACAGTAAACACTGATGCAAAATACTCGTTTAGTATCTCCCCCATCTCCTGTGGCTCCACACAAAGGCCGCCTTGCTGATTTTTGAGGGGCCTTATTCTCTCCCTAGTTACCCTTTTGTCCTTAATGCAAAAACCCTTTGGATTCTCCTTAACTCTATTTTGAGTAGGATTCCCAGGCAAGACCCTAGCACTCACTTGTATTCCATGCAGGTTTGCACTGGAGTATCTCCCTCTGTTTCAAGTTGTCCATGAGCTAGATTTTCTGTTGGCGAATCCTCACACTGTGCTGGGCATAGCTGGTAGTTTAGGATTCGAGACCCAATGAAGAATGGAGCTTGACAAACCTCTGTTGAACCTAAGTGACTCGGGATCTGCCCTTATCTGAACCGGAGTGGGGTGTGTGATGGTAAGCCTGAGAATGGATTGGCTGCCCCAAACCCCCCACCCCATTCTGTCCTCTTTCAGAGTGATACTTCTCTCTGACTGTGTGGCTCTGGGTAGTTCAACCTGTGTTTAATTTGTTGTTATCTGCAATTCTGTTTGACCACGTGCTTTCAAAAGCTTTACTCAGTGTCAGCTCATTCTCTGCACTGCTATGTTACCCTAGACACCTTTCAAAAATAGAAAATATGGCAGGAGGAGGCCATTCAGCTTTTTGCTGTGCTACCATATCTGTGTTTGAGAGACTCAGGCTCTCGCTTATTCACAAGTTACTTAAAATCCATTGTGGAATGCTTTCACTGCAACTTTGTGGGAACAGCAAAGTGATAAACCATGCATTCTGATTTACCTACCTGATTTACAGGCCAGCAGAGTCCCCTGTCTCAGTGGCTCCAAGTGAGCCTGGATCCTCAGGGAGAAACCAGGCAGAGTCAGAGAATCTCACAGATCCTGCACGATACAGGGACGTGGAGCCTGAGCAAAGGTATGGGTGCTGACCTTCACCCAGTCAGCTTCATGTTGGAGTTTGGTGAGGCAAGAGGACACTCTCAGTTTGATGCAGGATTTGACAAGGTGACATTATCAGAGCTGAGCAAAAATGTATCGTTTTCTGTTTGAAAAGGAGTGCCACAGGGGTCAGTGCTGGGAGCTCAAATCTGAGCCATTTACACAAGTGACTGGGGCAAAGGGACCCAAATGTAAAGTTGCTAAATTTGCTTAAGATAGTTAGAAAGGAGCATTGTGAAGAGAAGGTAGAGAATCTGCAAAGGGATATTGGAAAGTGAAGCGAATGGGGAAAAAATTAGTGGATGGAATTATAATCTGGCGAATGTAAATTTTTGACTTGGCAGGAAGCTTAGAAAAACACCATGTTATTTAAATAAGATCACCTCTCATTCTTCAAAATTCTAATGAATAAATACTTAACCTGTTGACCCATTCTTGAGAAGGAGGAGAGGGAGCTCTGAGGCACAGAGGGACCTGGGTGCCTGGGACATGACAGGGATATTGATAGGTTGAGTGACTGGACTAACATTTGGCAGATGGTGTGTAATGTAGGAAGGTAAGAGGTCATGAAATTTGGGAGGAAGAATCAAAAGGCAGACTTGTTTAAATGGAGAGAGGATCTGATAAAGGTACAGCGCAGAGGGATCTGGGTGTTCTTGCACAACAGGTTAGCATGCAGGTGCAGCAATTAAGGAAGCAAGTGGAATCTTGGCCTTTCATTGTTAAGGAACTCCTCTTACATTGGGACAGCATGTTAGTGAGGCTGCTATGTACAAGTTTAGTCCCTGCATTATAGATAACGATAAGCTGGCAAAGGACGTAGTTCAAAACTGATTCATTAGAGGCTGCTTCCCAGGATGAAGGAGTTTACTTATTAAGAATGGCTAAACAGGTTAAAAATAAGAATGAGGGAGGATCTTATTGAGATATAAAAGATTCTGAGGCAGCTTGACAGCGTAGTTGCTGAGCATATATTTCCAAGGAAACCTTGGACTAAGGGACAGAAGGAGGGGATGCTTGTTGAAGACTGGGATGTGAAGGGATTGACAATGTCAAAGGGAGTGGTAATGAGGTTTGAGTTAAAGAAACAGCAGCTGAGTCTAGAGGAGGGGTCAATGGCAGGATAATGTGAAAACAACAGAGACAAGGAGGAATATCTGTCCTCCAATGGGCTGTGGAAATCTCTCCCCCAGAGAGCAAAGCAGGCTGTTAGTAAGTACATCCAAGGCTGCGTTAGAGAGATATTTCAGAATAGGAACAAGAGGAGGCCATTCAATCCATCAGAACTGTTCCACCATTCAATATAATCATGGCTGCTTAAAGACTTTACTGCATTTTCCCCACCCATCCCCATACACCACTGGGAATCAGAAATCAATCAATCTCTACCTTTGACTGAGGACTATGGAAGCTCAAAGACTGAGCTTCCATAACCTTTTGTGGGAGAGACTTCCAAGGATTCACAACCCTCTGAGTAAAATATATTTCCTCATGTCAGACCTAAGTGACATCCTCTTTATTTTTAAATTGCACTCACTGGTTCAAGACTCCCCAGGCATCTTACCTGCACCTTCCCTGGCTCTCATTTCAGTATTTTGTAAATTTCAATGAGATTATAAAGGAATTCAGGCCCAGTTTGCCCAATCTGTCTTCATAGGACAGTCCTGCCAACCCAGGAACAAACCTCAGTGAACTCCCTCGATAAGCAAACCAAAACTGTACAGTTCCAGGTGTGGTCTAACTAAACTCCTGTACAATTGAAATAAGACTTCCCTTCCTCGTGGACTCAAATCCTCTTGTGATAAAGGCTACCTGATGAAAGAGCGCTGCTCCAAAAGCTTCCAGTAAACCTGTTGGTGTTGTGTGATTTTTAATCTTGTGATAAAGGCTAACTTTCCCTTAACTTGTTTCACCCATTTGTTAACCTTCGGTGACTTATCGACAAGGACACCCAGGCCCCTTTGTATATTTACACTTTCTAACCTTGTACCATTTAAGCAACAGTCTACATATCTGTTGCTCCTACCTCACATCTTTTCCCCATTATATTCCAATTGCCACCTTCTTGCCCACTCACTAAGCTTTTCCAAATCCTCCTGAAAACATTTTATATCTTCCTCACAACACACATCTCCATTTAAGTTTGTATCAGTGTGATACAATACCTCAAGGTGAGAGAGACGTCAAGATATTGTCATAGTCCAATTGTCCATGGTCTTATTGAGCAGCTGAGCAGGTTCAAGCGTTCGAATGGCTGACTGATGAGTACGATAGTATAATTGATTCAGAGACTAATTCAGATGTGTGTTTGCAGGATGGGGACTCCATCTCCAGGCAGTGGGAGCCAGCCTCCTGCCTTCTTCAGCAAACTCACTGAGAGCACCTCGCACATGGTCAAAACCAAAAAGCAGGAAATCATCAAGACTTTGACAGCAGGCAGGGAAGGCCCAGTCGACAGCAAGAACAGTAAGAACCTTCATCATTCATCATTCATCACTCCAGAGCCCTCAACGTGATTCTGATAGACCCTGCCTGTTCAATCAACTACTTTAGTGTCTCATTGACACTGTCCCACACCATATTCTCACACCTCAAACCAATCCTTATACAGGGATAGATCCTTCTCACCAAGATTCCAGTCCATCAGTGTAATATCTGCCTCCCCCTTCACCCCTCTGTCTCTCCCATTCTCTCTCTCTCTCTTCCCCCACACCCCTCTCTCTCCCCCCTTCCCCCTCCCCCTCGCTCTCTCTCTCCCTCCTTCACACACTCTCCCTCCCCTTCTCT
>NC_057734.1:428943-434363 GCF_004010195.1 Chiloscyllium plagiosum | reverse complement strand
TTCCCCCTCCCTCTCCCTCTCTCTCTTTCTCTCTCTCTCTCTCTCTCTGTTTTTCCCAGGAACTCTCTCCTCTGGTCTCTCCTTTGTCTCTCACTCACCCTCCCAACACCACGCCCCGTCCCAGAACACACTCTCTCTGCCCGTGCTCTCACTCTATTTCTGACATCTCTCCCCTGAAGCTGGGATTGAACTTCCTGGAAGTTCTTCTTTCCTGAGAAAATGTGTCTGGACACAACATGCTTCATCGCTAAGTTTTCTTGTTTCTTGTTTCCTTTTGTGTGTCGCTATTACTAAATGAAATGATTGAAGTTATTAAACCAAGTTGAATGGGTTTCTCTTGCAGATATCGGGCAGCCAGGAACTGAGATGTTCAATTTGCCAGCAATGACACCAACAGGTGAGGCCTCACTACCATCCAGGATCCTAAGGGACAGGCACAAGCAGTGAATCCTGTCACAATGACCAACTCGGGGAGTTTGGATCCACACCCGCTGCTGTTCCTTGACTGCCTCCTGCTAACAATGTTACTTTGAAAGCCAGGGAGTAGCGTTCATCTAGAATTCTTGACAGGAGTAGTGTACACTATTCTAGAGTCAAATAATGACTGGCTGAGGCTGTTCTAGATGAAGATTGGCAGATTCTAAACCAGGAATAATCACTCTCACTGTGCAGATACTTATCAATGAATCTTGCCATACCTTTTCAGGACAGACTATTTCTGTGACGTAACTCTGCTGCACACTCCCATCATCACTGGGAGACTTATAGCTGTGGCTCATTCTATGACCTTTCAGGGGCAGGTCCTTCCCCCCTTCCGCCTCCACCACACCTTCAAGGATATCAGCTTCCCCCCCTCCACACTGCACTGCCTCCCCACTATCCCTCTTTCCCCCCCAACACCGTCCAACCGTCCAGCTCTTTGCTCCCCAGTGCTCAAGCTCTGTTCCCACTCCACCAGGATTCACATTCTGCAGAATCTGTGTCACTTTGGGAAGACTTTGAAATGACCTTGAAACTGACCTAAGCAGAGCTTCAGATATTCTCCTGTGAAAAAAGATTGCCTAGCCAATCAATCATGACCATTCATATTTTCATGTCATTAGGTTTCATCCACTTCAAATCTTTTAATCTTTCAGTGCCTGACACATAGGCATTGAAAAAACATACCACCGATGTCCATCAAAGAAAACTTGCAGTCACCTGGGGAAACAAAGTTTAAAAATCACACAACACCAGGTTATAGTCCAACAGGTTTCTTTGGAAGCACTAGCTTTCGAAGCACTGCTTCTTCATCAGGTGGTTGTGGAGAATAAGATCGTAGGACACAGAATCTATAGCAAACGTTTACAGTGTGATGTCACTGAAATGATATATTGAGAAACTGAAACTAACATGGTCATTCTAAAAGATGAGAGACTTAACAATCCAGGTCTTTTTCATTATATCATTTCAGTGACATCACATTGTAAACTTTTGCTATAGATTCTGTGTCCTACGATCTTATATTTCACAACCACCTGATGAAGGAATGCGCTCCGAAAGCTAGTGTTTCCAAATAAACGGTTGGACTATAACCTGGTGTTGTCTGAGTTTTAAATTTGTTCACCCCAGTCCAACACTGGCACCTCCAAATCATGACCTGGGGAGACAGTCACCGAGTCACCTGATCTAACTGCTTCTGAACAAATTCATTCCTCACATGAACCCCCACTATGACAATGTAGATATTTTCTCACAACCTGTTCAGATATATTATTACACCCTTACCAGGGACATTATCACAAGAACATTTACGTTGCAAAAGGGAAATGAAAATTCCAATTAGCTGCAGCCAGAATGAGCAAAGTCCTCAAGGGACAATGTTCAGAAAATTTCAGAAGATTGTCCAGTTCTGAGTAACAAGATGCAGCATGAAATTACTTTTGATTAGTTTGTCTTAACTCTGAAACTCTGTGACCAGGTCTTAACTATCATGTCTTAGAATTGAGTGTGTGAAAGGAATTATTATTTCCAATAATAAACTGTAGGGGAAGGTGTAGTTCAAAATTAATATCACAGTTCATCAGGAATGACGGCCTGATGAAGGGCATATGCCCGAAACGTCGATTCTCCTGCTTCTCGGATGCTGCCTGACCGGCTGTGCTTTTCTAGCACCACACTCCCGACGCCCACATCCAGGTCATTTATAAAAATGACAAACAGCAGTGGCCCCAAAACTGATCCTTGTGGTACACCACCAGTAACTGAACTCCAGGATGAACATTTCCCATCAACCACCACCTTCTGTCTTCTTACAACTAGCCAACTTCTGATTCAAACCGCTAAATCAGCCTCAATCCCATGCCTCTGTATTTTGTACAATAGCCTACCGTGGGGAACCTTATCAAACGCCTTACTGAGGTCCATATGCACCACATCCACTGTTTTACTCTCATCCACCTGTTTGGTCACCTTCTTAAAGAACTCAAAAAGGTTTGTGAGGTACAACCTAACCTTCACAAAACCATGTTGACTATCCCTAATCAACTTATTCCTTTCGCGATGATTATAAATCCTATCTCTTATCATCCTTTTTCAACACTTTACCCACAACCGAAGTAAGGCTCACTGGTCTATAATTACCAGGGTTGTCTCTACTCCCTTTCTTGAACAAGGGGACAACATTTACTATCCTCCAGTCTTCTGGCACTATTCCTGTAGACAATGATGACAGATAGATCAAAGCCAAAAGCTCTACAATCTACTCTCTGGCTTCCCAGAGAATCCTAGGATAAATCCCATCCAGCCCAGGGGACTTATCTATTTCCAGAATTGCTAACATCTCCTCCTCATGAACCTCAATCCCGTCTAGCCTAATAGCCTGTATCTCAGCATTCTGCTCAACAACATTGTCCTTTTCCTGTGTGAATACTTAAAAAATGTTAATTCAGCGCCTCTCCTATCTCCTCTGATTCCACACATATCTTCCCACTACTGTCCTTGATTGGCTGTGTTCTCAGTCTAGTCATTCTTTCATTCCTGACATACCTATACAAAGCATCTGAGGAGCAGGAAAATCAATGTTTCAGGCAAAAGCCCTTCATCAGGAATGGCTTTTTCCCAAAACGTCGATTTTCCTGCTCCTCGGATGCTACCTGACCTGTTATGCTTTTCCAGCACCACTCTAATCTTGATTCTAATCTCCAGCATCTGCAGTACCCACTTCGTCTATACCTATAGAAAGCTTTAGGGCTTTCCTTGTTCCTGCCAAAGACTTCTCATGTCCCCTCCTGGCTCTTCTTAGCTCTCTGTTTAGGATAAAGAATATCCTTTACTAATTGTTACTAACCATGACAGACTAAAAACACTCCAGCAAAGACATTGATTCAATCAGATGAAATGGACAATAAGTGAAGGGGCTTTGGAGTCTTGAGTCCCCCCCCAAACGGGGGGGGCCTGAGCCGGTAATGCTGAATTTGTTAATGAGGAAGGTGTCATTGCTGGAGGAGGGTCAGTGAATCCTTTTGAATCAGGCAATGTCTCCTTTTGTTGATTTCACTCAGCTCCAGCCAATCAGAAAGAGCTGAATCTGCTGAGCATGACTGGGGGTGAATAAACATAAATCTGGAACATTTAATCACACTATAAATCAGAGAGTTAAAGTTCACCTTTTAAAATGTGCTTGGATTAAAAAAATCACTCGTGACCTGTTTTAGCTGATTGCGATTTGCTGAGATTTAGTTGTGAAGAGTTGTTCCTGACACAATATTCACAATTTATTCTTTCTTCCTGTGTATCTCTGTCTTGTTTCACTTTCTCTCAACTTTCTGTTTGATTCTGGTTTAATCAAATCCTCTTCTCTCTCCCAGGATCAGCAAGTTCCCGGAGCCAGTCAGTGACAGATCATTCCACGAACAAAATGGGATTGGAGGATATTATTAGAAAGGCTTTAATGGGCAGGTACGATGACCACGGCCGGGAGAGGCCAGCAGGCAGTGCAGCTGGTGCTTACCCTCTCGCAATCAGTGCCAGCTCCAATACTGTGGCTCGAGGACAAAGTGCGGACAACCAGAGCGTCCCCTCAACAGGTCTGCACCCCCTCTTTCCCCTCCCTCCTGCTGTACCAGTTTACGTGGTTCACACTCACCGCAGTGCACAAGGATGTGGCGCTAGATTAATCTACATCTGGTAGATTAGGAAACCGGGAATGTTAGTATCACAAAGGGTTCAGACACAGGCTTGATGCTGCTGTCATTTGTCTAATTGGGAATGTTTGAGCCTGTTTTCTGGGATGGGTTTACAGCTCAGTGCTGTTTTCTGCCATAATATCAAAAGTTTTACCAACAGCTAGAAAAACTGCAACCTGCTGTCTGTGTTTTTAGAATTGACTTTTGACAGGCAGACAGAATAGCCATTCACAGGAGAAACAAACTGAAACAATTTGCTAAACTCGAGAGACTTCTTTTATTCATCCTCAGGACGTGGGTGTTGTTGGCTGGGTCAGTGTTTATTGTCCCTAGTTGCCGCCTTGAGAAGGTGGGGGGTGAGCTGTCTTGTTGAACCGCTACAGTCCATGTGCCATGGGTAGACCCACAATGCCCTTAGAGAGGGGATTCCAGGATTGTGACCCAGTGACACTGAAGGATATTAAATGGATTCAGTTACTCACAATGTAAGGACTTGATTGAAATGTTTAACATGTTTCCCACTTTGTTCTACACAAAGTACAAACATGTTGGAGTCATATCCCTGGGTATAGTGCAGAACCGTAGCCTGTGAATGCACGAGATAGTGGCAATGAATTCTCAGTGTTAATCTGGATTTGAATTGTTTGGTGCTGAGTTCCATTGCTTTTTGAATTTCAGGTGGAGGCAAGTTAAAGCTTGGTGTTCAGTCCAAAGGCAGGAAATCCAGGTCCCCAGTCCCTGGTCTGGCCTATTGTGAGAGGCCAACGTCAGCACATTCAGACTCAGACTGTCACAGACGGAGTCCATTAACACAGCAAGTGTGGGAGAACAGACCATCATCCACAGGTATGTACACACCAGCTTTCATTAGAAGCAGACTGTCCCAATGTGTATCTGCGATGAACCCACTGACCCAGGTCAGTAACATCATTCAGACTGTCCATTTACAAACCATCACGGTTTTCAAATCAATAAACCAGCAGTGAGGAGCTGAAACAGAGCAAACAGTTCACCGGGAATACCAAACTATCAGGGATATAACATGGGTGAGTGGGATATGTCTGATATAATGTGGGTGAGGGGGATATGTCTGATGTAATGAGGGTGAGTGGGATATGTCTGATGTAACGTGGGTGAGGGGGATATGTCTGATATAACGTGGGTGAGGGGGATATGTCTGATATAACGTGGGTGAGGGGGATATGTCTGATATAACGTGGGTGAGGGGGATATGTCTGATATAACGTGGGTGAG
>NC_057734.1:418458-423815 GCF_004010195.1 Chiloscyllium plagiosum | reverse complement strand
TCTGATGTAACGTGGGTGAGTGGGGTATGTCTGATGTAATGTGGGTAAGTGGGGTATGTCTGATGTAACGTGGGTGAGTGGGATATCTCTGATGTAACGTGGGTGAGTGGGGTATGTCTGATGTAACGTGAGTGAGTGGGGTATGTCTGATGTAACGTGGGTGAGTGGGGTATGTCTGATGTAACGTGAGTGAGTGGGGTATCTCTGATGTAACGTGGGTGAGTGGGCTATGTCTGATGTAACGTGGGTGAGTGGGGTATGTCTGATGTAACCTGGGTGAGTGGGGTATCTCACGTGTAATGTGGGTGATTGGAATATCTCTGAAATGTGTAGAACCCAATTTTAGAGACCATTTACTAACAGTTGTGTGAGCGAGAAACAGCCAGATATCCCTGACCAAGATAAAGTAGTGGCATCAGGGAGAGTAAAAGGAGCAGTCACCGACTGAACAATAGCGTAGTTCTTTTATAGACACAGAGCGAGGGAGAGAACTGGTGGTGGTTTAACCTGAGGGTCACCTCACCTCAGGTGAGGAGAGAGTTTGAGAAGGAGAGCCTTTCATGGTAACCTCAGGCTGTGTGCGAATTGAACCCACACTATTGGTGCCATTCTGAATTACAAACCAAGTGTCCAGCCAACTGAGCTAACTGAGCCTCATCAGTGACTGTGACAACATCTAAACCTGCCAGGAGAGATATTGAGAGAGACACAGGATTTGGCAGGATCTTGGGCAGTAGTACGGAAGGTGAAATCAGTGTTTAGGGGGACAGTATGGTGGTTGCTTAGACCCCCGGGAACTATGGTCATTGTCACTGTCACCACAAGAGAGTCTCTGAATTCCCAGGACAATACATCAGACAACAACGAGTTTTTATTATGGTCTGTGGTATTCACAGGCTGGACCATTATTTCTTGCACCCTCTGTCCCTCATTACCCCTCAGAGAGTGGCTGGTGCTGCTGTTTCAGAGGAGAAGTATGAGCCAACCCCATTGCTGTGGGTCTGGAGTCACATGTAGGCCGGACTGGGTAAGGATGTGGTTTCCTTCCCAAAAGGACATTGTGACCCCAATGGCTTTTTCTGACAGTTGATCATTTGGTGGTCACTGTGGCACCCAGCTTTGTGTTCCAGGCTTTTGATTGAATTTAAATTACATCAGGAGCGGGGATGGGTTTTGAAGTTATATATCCAGATCATTCAGGTAGTCCCAGAATTATTCACCCAATGGCATCACCATAAAGTTCCCTCTTGCCCCCATGGCTGGGAGGTTAGGGGCAGCTCAGTCTGGGGCTTCTACCTTCAATACCATAGTCCTCTGGTTACAGTGTAAGGTCAGAGTGCAATGGCACAGGGCACTCCTTCCATTCTTAAATGGCCCTGTTCTCACGGGATCCACTTCCAATCTGTCACATCGGTGGGGGGTGTACTCAGAGAGTAAAAATGGATTCTCCGTATTGGTCAGAAAGTGGATCTTTAAACAAACTATAACCCACATGTCAACCGATCACACCAGAACCAATAATCTAAGTTTACATATCTCTGCAATACTGAGGGAGCGCCGCACTGTCGGAGGATCAGTGCTGAGGGAGTGCCGCACTGTCGGAGGGTCAGTGCTGAGGGAGTGCCGCACTGTCGGAGGGTCAGTGCTGAGGGAGTGCCGCACTATCAGAGGGTCAGTGCTGAGGGAGTGATGCACTGTCGGAGGGTCAGTGCTGAGGGAGTGCCGCACTGTCAGAGGGTCAGTGCTGAGGGAGTGATGCACTGTCGGAGCAATGCTGCGGGAGCGCCGCACTGTCGGAGGGTCAATGCTGCGGGAGCGCCGCACTGTCGGAGGGTCAGTGCTGAGGGTGCGCCGCACTGTCGGAGGTGCAATACTGAGGGAGCGCCGCACTGTCGGAGGGTCAGTGCTGAGGGAGCGCCGCACTGTCAGAGGGTCAGTACTGAGGGAGTGATGCAATGTCGGAGGGTCAGTGCTGAGGGAGTGCCGCACTGTCAGAGGGTCAGTGCTGAGAGAGTGATGTACTGCCGGAGGGTCAGTGCTGAGGGAGTGCCGCACTGTCGGAGGGTCAGTGCTGAGGGAGTGGCGCACTGTCGGAGGGTTAGTGCTGAGGGAGCGCCGCACTGTCAGAGGGGCAGTGCTGAGGGAGCGCCGCACTGTCGGAGGGTCAGTGCTGAGGGAGTGCCGCACTGTCAGAGGGTCAGTGCTGAGGGAGCGCCGCACTGTCGGAGGGTCAGTGCTGAGGGAGCGCCGCACTGTCGGAGGGTCAGTGCTGGGGGAGTGGGCACTGTCGGAGGGTCAGTGCTGAGGGACTGATGCACTGTCGGAGGGTCTGTGCTGAGGGAGTGGCGCACTGTCAGAGGGTCAGTGCTGGGGGAGTGGGCACTGTCGGAGGGTCAGTGCTGAGGGAGTGGGCACTGTCGGAGGGTCAGGTGGATGACCCTCAATTGAATGGTTAAACTGAGACCTTCTCTGTACTGTATTTATTTATGTACATGTTGTGTAGGAAAGCGAGGTGCCCTTGACAGTGTGCGATGTTATAATGAGAGGGAGGATTTTAGTTTGGGATTGTCGATGTGAGATTGAGCTTTTCTCTTTGTTTGCAGGTTCTGCTCCGTTTCCCTACAACGCTCTGACAGCGAGACTCCCACCAGGCCTTCTGTCAACATCATTGGCTCCACGCTCTGTGCTAGTCCCGATGCTGCAGCAGCAGCACTGGGAGAGGGAGCCATTGCTGTCTGCTCAGTATGAAACCCTGTCTGACAGCGAATGAACTGCAGAGACCTGGTGCTGTATAATGGAGACAGTGCCTATCCTCACTTCAAACAGACCCTCTCCCTGAATACTGACTGCATGAAACCACACATTGATCGCTATTTTAAGGCAATTTACTGTTGTACATCCGGAAGCTGCGATAAATATCCTTCTCTAACTTCACCTTTTCACAAAGCAATGTTTATTTTTATTTTTTTTTATTTAGTAATCTTAAATTGCCTTTTAACCTATCACTTTGTTTCTCTGACTTTATTAAAAATGAATTTAGACAACCCTTGGTGATTTTGATGTTTCTCAAAGTCAGTTTCTCTTTTCTGGTGATTCCGCCAAACTCAATCAAACCAACGTCCACCAAGCTCCAAAAGATTTTTAAATCACTCCTAATCACAATTGTTGACAATCCCAATAAATTAAAGTGGACATTGTGAGGTCATTCCGTGTGGGTCAGCGGTCAGTCTGCCTCAGTGAGTGGTCACTGTATTGGTCAGTGGTCAGTCTGTCTCAGTGAGTATCACTTTATTGGTCAGCGGTCAGTCTGTCTCAGTGAGTGGTCACTTTATTGGTCAGCAGTCAGTCTGTCTCTGAGTGGTCACTGTTGATCAGCAGTCAGTCTGTCTCGGTGAGTGGTCGCTGTTGATCAGCGGTCAGTCTGTCTCGGTGAGTGGTCACTGTTGGTCAGCGGTCAGTCTGTCTCAGTGAGTGGTCACTTTATTGGTCAGCAGTCAGTCTGTCTCAGTAAGTGGTCACTTTATTGGTCAGCGGTCAGTCTGCCTCGGTGAGTGGTCACTGTATTGGTCAGCGGTCAGTCTGCCTCGGTGAGTAGTCACTGTATTGGTCAGCAGTCAGTCTGTCTCGGTGAGTGGTCACTTTATTGGTCAGCGGTCAGTCTGCCTCGGTGAGTGGTCACTGTATTGGTCAGCGGTCTGTCTGTCTCAGTGAGTGGTCACTTTATTGGTCAGCGGTCAGTCTATCTCAGTGAGTGGTCACTGTATTGGTCAGCGGTCAGTCTGCCTCGGTGAGTGGTCACTGTGTTGGTCAGCGGTCTGTCTGTCTCAGTGAGTGGTCACTTTATTGGTCAGCGGTCAGTCTATCTCAGTGAGTGGTCACTGTATTGATCAGCGGTCAGTCTGTCTCAGTGAGTGGTCACTGTTGGTCAGCAGTCAGTCTGTCTCGGTGAGTGGTCACTTTATTGGTCAGCGGTCAGTCTGCCTCGGTGAGTGGTCACTGTATTGGTCAGTGGTCAGTCTGCCTCGGTGAGTGGTCACTGTATTGGTCAGCGGTCAGTCTGTCTCAGTGAGTGGTCACTGTTGGTCAGCGGTCAGTTTGCCTCGGTGAGTGGTCACTGTATTGGTCAGTGGTCAGTCTGTCTCAGTGAGTGGTCACTGTATTGATCAGCGGTCAGTCTGTCTCAGTGAGTGGTTACTGTGTTGGTCAGCGGTCAGTCTGTCTCGGTGAGTGGTCACTGTTGGTCAGCAGTCCGTCTGTCTCAGTGAGTGGTCACTGTATTGGTCAGCGGTCAGTCTGTCTCGGTGAGTGGTCACTATTGGTCAGTGGTCAGTCTGTCTCGGTGAGTGGTCACTGTATTGGTCAGCGGTCAGTCTGTCTCTGTGAGTGGTCACTGTATTGGTCAGCAGGCAGTCTGTCTCGGTGAGTGGTCACTATTGGTCAGCGGTCAGTCTGTCTCAGTGAGTGGTCACTGTGTTGGTCAGCGGTCAGTCTGTCTCAGTGAGCGGTCACTGTATTGGTTCATGGTCAGTCTGTCTCCGTGAGTGGTCACTGTATTGGTCATCGGGCAGTCTGTCTCAGGGAGTGGTCACTGTATTGGTCAGCGGGCAGTCTGTCTCAGTGAATGGTCATTGTGTTGGTCAGCAGGCAGTCTGTTTCGTGGAGTGGTCACTGTGTTGGTCAGCGGTCAGTCTGTCTCGGGGAGTGGTCACTGTGTTGGTCAGCGGTCAGTCTCTGACTTTCTTGGGGGTGTTTGTAGGTGCCATGGCATGTTGTGACCTGGTGCCACTGAGCAAGGTGCTCAAACGTTGACTCCTGCACATCCTGATGCTGCCTGCCTTGCTGTATCCCTCTCCCTCCTGATGCTGCCTGCCTTGCTGTGTCCCCCTCCCTCCTGATACTTCCTGCCTTGCTGTATCCCTCTCCCTCCTGATACTGCCTGCCCTGCTGTGTCCCTCTCCCTCCTGATGCTGCCTGCCTTGCTGTGTTCCTCTCCCTCCTGATGCTGCCTGCCTTGCTGTGTCCCTCTCCCTCCTGATGCTGCCTGCCTTGCTGTGTTCCTCTCCCTCCTGATGCTGCCTGCCTTGCTGTGTCCCTCTCCCTCCTGATGCTGCCTGCCTTGCTGTGTCCCTCTCCCTCCTGATGCTGCCTGCCTTGCTGTGTCCCCCTCCCTCCTGTTGCTGCCTGCCTTGCTGTGTCCCTCTCCCTCCTGATACTGCCTGCCTTGCTGTGCCTTGCTGTGTCCCTCTCCCTCCTGATGCTGTCTGCCTTGCTGTGTCTCCCTCCTGATACTTCCTGCCTTGCTGTATCCCTCTCCCTCCTGATGCTGCCTGCCTTGCTGTATCCCTCTCCCTCCTGAT
>NC_057734.1:387990-418423 GCF_004010195.1 Chiloscyllium plagiosum | reverse complement strand
TCCCTCCTGATACTGCCTGCCTTGCTGTGTTCCCCTCCCTCCTGATACTGCCTGCCTTGCTGTGTTCCCCCAGCCTCCTGCCTGTCTCCCCTTATCTGCCGGTTTATTGTCTCTAATCCCTTTGTTAGCTCTTGCCTGTCATCCTGTGGACACTAGTAGTATTGCAGTGCTTGGGATTTGTGAGAAGTTACACCAAGCCCTGGTTAAAGTTATAACTAATCACATAGTGCCTGACTGGTTCGAGATAAGTCATCAATGTAAACAGCAATTAAAGCTGGAGATTGTTTCTGAGTGTCCCAACATTAATAATTGTATTGATTCCATTTCCAGATGGAATGACCTTATCAGGTGTTTATTTCATTGGCATCTTTTTAAAAAATTTCCTTAGTATATATTCCTCTCCCTGGCCTCATATTATTCGATAACGAGTTTTATTTCTCCCTGTAAGTCCTTGCCCATTATCTCAATCGTCCTTGCCCCTTTCAGTTCCCACCTTCTCCCCAGCTCCTTCCCAGACTCATTCTCTCCAATTCCAAATTCCTGCCTTAGTGCTGTGTGATTTGTTACTGACCAGTCTCTGACTTCTCTCCCTCCCCCATCAACCTCTCCATGCCCTTGTCCTCTCCTCTCAATCCTGTTTCCATTCCCCCTCCTTTCCCCATGTTTCCCCCTTTCTTGCCCCCTTCCCTGCTCCTTCATGCCCTTCTGTAATTCCCCCTCAGAGAGTTGGGTATGTCTTGTCAGGAGCCTGTTCCATCCTCCCTGTCCCCCCTCGGAGACTGTAACCAAAGTCCATGGAAGCATCAAATTATGAAGAGACTCTGACAGATTTGTTGAATTTTGAACAAAGCTGTGACACTGGGAAATGTTGAAGTTGTGCATTTTGGGGGCGTTAGAGGAGAGGCCAGGACAACATGGGAAACTGAGAAAGACTGGGAAGAGGGGCAGTTCCAGGACTGAAGGAAGTAGAGAGAATTGATGGGGAAATAATCAAGTTATAACAATAACAATGTCCAGGAATGTCACCTGCTCCATTGAGCTCTGCTGAATACAAACATCTCATGCATCACAGCAGTGTCGATTCACCAGAATGATAACAGGCGTTTGAGAGAAGAAATTCTGAGAAGGCATGAAACATACACTGATTGAATTCTCTTGAAAGAGGGAAATATTCCTGAAGTGTTTCATCCTGCAATGTCAGGACACAGACACAAGAATATCAAATCTCAAAGCAAACGACAATTTACACTGCATGGAAAATGAGTGCTGATTAACTTAGAACAGGAACAGGCCCTTCACCCCACTGTGTCTGTACTGACCATGCTGCCATTCTAAACGAATTCCATCTGCCTGCACGTGGTCTGTATCTCCTTATTCTTTGTCTTTTCATGTCTCTGTCTAAATTGTTAAACATTGTTCATGTCAGAAAAACACCTCTCCACAACTACCCTCTGTCTTCGGTGACCGAGCCAATTTTGTATCCAACTTACCCAAGTGATTTAATCTTTTGGACCAGCCTACCACAAAGGACTTGTCAAATGTTTTAGTAAAGACCATGAAGACAATGTCACTGCTCTGCCCTCATCAATCATATTTGTCACTTGCTCAAAAAACTCAATCAAATCTTTGAGACAAAACCTCACCCACACAAAGCTGCGCTGACTATCCCTAATAAGTCCATTCTTTTTCAGATGCAAGTAAATCTTGTCCAAAGAATCTTCCAATAATTTCCCAACTACTGATGATAATACACCAGCCTGTAATTTCCTGGATTATCCCTGTTGCCCTTGATAAACAAAGGAACAACATTGGCTATTTTCCAGTCCTTTGGAACCTAGCCTGTGGTTGAAGAGTGTACAAAAATCCCTGTCAAAAGTGTCAGCAATCTCCTCCCTTGTCTCCCTCAGTATTCTGGGATAGATCCCTGGAGACTTATCTACCTTAACTCTTTTCAAGACACCCAACACCATCACCATCTTGACATGGACATGCCCCAGAATATCAACATACCCCTCCCTGATCTTCCCATCATCCATGTCCTTGATGAATACCAATGTAAAATATTTGTTAAGGACCTCGCCCACTCCCTCCAGCTCCACACACAAATTCCCACCTTTTTCTTTGAGTAAACTTACTCTTTCCCTTTGCTCCTCATGTATAAAATGGTGAAGATGTTAACCAGTAGAATGTTTGACCCATGACCCTGTAATCATTGGCCCTACCTGGCTCTCTCTTCATTTTAAAATCTTTTCAAATCCTTGCCTGGCCTCATCCCTCCCCATCCCTAATCTCCTCCACATTCTCCAGGATCTCCCCAGATTATAGCCTCCTCAGCATCCCTGATTTTAATCTCTCTGCCATTGGTGCCTGGTCAGGTTGATCCCAACCAATTAGCAGCCAGACTGGATGAACATAGACATAGAACATAGAAGGTACAGCACAGAACAGGCCCTTTGGCCCATGATGTTGTGCCGAGGTTTAATGCTAATGTAAAATATAATAACCTAAGCACCCCTCAACTCACTGCTATCCATATGCATGTCCAGCAGTCGCTTAAGTGTCCCCAATGACTCAGCTTCCACCACCATTGCTGGCAACGCATTCACAACTCTCTGCATAAAGAACCTACCTCTGACGTCTCCTTTATACCTTCCTCGTAATATCTTCAAACTATGACACCTCGTACCAGTCAGTCCTGCCCTGGGGAAAAGTCTCTGGCTATTGACTCTATCCATTCCTCTCATTATCTTGTACACCTTGATCTGGTCTCCTCTCTTCCTCCTTCTCTCCAGAGAGAAAAGTCCTAGCTTATTCAACCTTTCTTCGTAAGGCAAGCCCTCCAGTCCAGGCAGCATCCTGGTAAACCTTCTTTGCACCCTCTCCAAAGCCTCTGTATCTTTCCTATTGTAGGGCAACAGAACTGGACACAATGTTCCAAGTGTGGTCTCACCAGGGACTTGTAGAGCTGTAGCAAAACCTCGCGGCTCTTGAACTCCATCTCCCTGTTAATGAAAGCCAAAACACTATATGCTTTCTTAACAACCCTATCCACTTGGGTGGCAACTTTGAGGGATCTATGTACTTGCACACCCAGGTCCCTCTGTTTCTCCACACTGCCAAGAATCCTGTCTTTAATCCTGTATTCAGCATTTGAGTTCGACCTTCCAAAATGCATCACTTTGCATTTATCCAGGTTGAACTCCATCTGCCATTTCTCAGCCCAGCTCTGCATCCTGTCTATGTCGCGCTGCAGCCTGCAGTAGCCCTCTATACTATCGATGACACCTCCAACCTTTGTGTCATCGGCAAATTTACTAACTCACCCCTCAACCTCCTCATCCAAGTCAATTATAAAAACTACAAAGAGCAGAGGCCCAAGAACAGAGCCCTGTGGGACCCCACTCAACACTGACCTCCAGGCAGAATACTTCCCATCTACAACCACTCTCTGCCTCCTGTCAGCCAGCCAATTCTGAACGTGGCATAATTTGTAATTGCAAAGAGTCAATCGATGGCTGTCCTCTTGATGACAGTTCATACAAAGATCATGAATCACTGGGATTGTGGCTTTAAATCTCATGCAACAATTTAGCACTGAGTTAATGGTTAACTGTTCTGAATATTGACTCCATCCTCTGGTGAACTGTTAGTCTGAAAGGACATTGTTGATTGTTTAACAGAGAATTAAAGTAAACATTGTCTGTGCTGTTAAACATGTAAAACAAACCAGTATTTAACAGCCTCATTCTCTGCAGTAAAATCCTCTTTAATTTTAGATGTTGTAGATTTTTAAAAATTCTTTGATGGAGTTTGGGTTTCGCTGGCTGGATCCTTCCCTAATTATCCTGGAGAAGGTGAGCTGTTTTCTTGAACTTTCTGCCCTCTTGAGTCCCAGTCTAGGACAACCCACAATGCCACTGGGGAGGGAATGCCAGGATTTTGATCCAGTGACAGTAAAGAAACAGTGATTTACTTCCAAATCGGGATGGTGAACAGGTTGAAGGGAAACTTGAAGGTGATGGTGTTCCCATGTACCTACTGCCCTTGTACTTCTAGATGGAAGAGGTCGTTGGTTTGGAAGGTGCTGTCTGAGGATTTTGGTGGATTTCTGCAGAGCATCTTGTCATCACATGGGCTGCTACTGCATACGGCCCATTGTCAGCCACTGAGGATACCATTAGCAGCGACTGATTTTCCCAGGCTGATTTTTGCCCATTCCTTTGTCGGCCCAACTGTTCCAGTGTCTCTCTGGGCTCCATCTCCACCTATCGTTTATTCCTTTCTCCTCCCCCCATCCCATTATTAGCATATGTGCCATTTTTTCCTATTTAATATCAGTTCTAAGGAAGGGTGACTTGACCTAAAATGTTAACTCTGATTTCTCTCCACAGATGTTGCTAGACCTGCTGAGTTTTTCCAACAATATCTGTTTTTGTTTCTGGTTTCCAAAATGTACAGTTCTTTCATTTTTTTTAATGTAGTGCCAGCTCCCTGTGAGCAGGATCTCTAATCAGGGAACAATCAGCCAGTATTTCACAGACTCCCAAATGTAACTGGATCACAGGGATGGGAAACAGGGGAACTAATCAGGAGCCAGCCTGTTGGGTCTTTTGACTCATTCTCTGTCAGACTGCCATTGGGGTGGGAGTAGTGTGTAGGAGGGGGTCACCCAGTTTATCTGCTGTCCAGCTGTTTGTGAGTTACATGACCTTCACCTTTGGCTGTGGTTTGGGCATCAGCTTCCTCAGTGATTTACTGGAAACTCTGGGAGAGTTGGAAGAAACCATTCCCCGGGAATTCAGCAGCAGCTGCTGTTCATTTGAGCTGACGTCAGTAAACACACTGAGCTCTGTGTTTGTGGGAGAGGCCAGTGCTCACTCCTGGGGAACCAGTTACATTTCGAGAAACTGATGTGACCAATGATCACAACTTTACACCAGTTCAAGACGAGACAAATTGATCAATGTTGATCAACTACAACGTGCTGAGAAAAATCATATCCTGAACTTTAACCATCGCCCAGAGCATCAGGGAACCAATGACTTTAGTCACAAGTTTCAGAATGCTCAGTGTGACATTATTTGGAAAGTTTCCTGAGCATCACTATCACTGTCTGTGTCTTTACAAACTTCCCAGTTACACTCAAACATTTCAACAAGTATTCACCTTCAATTTTTCACAGTGTTTACCAAACTTTAATTATTAGGCATCAAATTAAATCATTGAGACTAATTAAAAATAAAATCCCCAGATGAATGGTGAAGTATTTTTAAATAAACAGTCTCTGGATGTGGGTGTGAAGATTCACCTTTTGTGTTCTTTTTGGAAATGAAATTATTAGGAGAGAACAATCCATGATTGATGAGAAAGAGATACAAAGTGAGTGAGTGAGAGAGAAAGAGACAGTGGGGTATGTTCTGAAACAAAGACCAGCAACTTTGAGAAACACAGGGAGTGAGAATGAGAGAGAACAGAGATGTTTTGTTAATTTTTCTGAGCTGCTTTGAATAATGTCCAGGGTCAGAATTAGCCAACCTGGGTTTTTCCACATGGATTAGTTTTAAGAGCTGTGATTTTCTGATTTAAACTTTCAACAATATTATCTCTGGAAAAGAAAGGTTCTGAAATATTCCATCAACAACAGCTTTTACATCTTAGTGCTGTCGACATGAGAGCATGTCCCTTGCTGATAGCTCGCTGAGTCCATTTCTCTCACTTCTGCTCTTATCCTTACTCCATCCTCTCAGAATCTGAACAGGGTCTTCCCCTCCAATAACCTTTGTATTCAACACATCATACTCTGTCATTTCCATTGTCCCTAGTGTGATACCCAAACATATCTTTCCCTCTGCATGCCTTACAGCATCTCCAACGGATTGTTTGTTCCAAGGTACCAGGTTCACTCTTTAATCACCGTTAAACCTACCCCCATTCTCAAGGCACCTTTCCATAGCAGCTCAGGAGATGGAAAACCTACCATTTTAACTCGCCTATAACACTGTCTGAGCTCCCAAAGCTTCTTTCAGGTGAAACATTTGTATATTTCTCTCAACGTCTTATATTAGACTGAGTTCACAGCATGTGCAGACTGGACACTATGCAGACCTAAACACTGATTAGGTGGCAATGTTACAGATGACCTCATTCACTCTACAAACATGACCCCAAGCTTCCAGTCACTCTCATTTTCATTCTCCACCTAATCTTTAAACTGGGCCCTTTGCAGCGATTCCGAATCAACACTGAGTTTAACTATTCCAGATCGAGTGCTCCTGGATGCGGTGTCCATTCCCCAGTCTGCCTGACACGTGACTCCAAACCTACAGCAACATGGCTGACCTTTAACTCCCAGCGGAACAGCTGAAGATCCAGTGATAGTCATTCTTGCAGTTTCTACCTCAGTCCTTGGGATGGTCAGTCTGACCTGCCCACAGACTGGGTACAACTTGCCATTGAATCCTGGTGCTGAGAAGCAGCAGCAAAATCTAGACAGATATTTTGGGAATAAAGAGCAAGTAAAAATAACAAAACCCTTTCTGGGAAGTTTGAACCCTTCCAATTCAACATGAAACCCACTGAAAATTAAAATGAAATATTAAAAAGCAAAACGAACAAGATAGAAGAGGACGAAATAATGGTCTCCTTTGACGTAACAGTCCTGTTCACATCCATCAACATCAACCTGGCCAAAGAAACACTGCCTATACGACGAGAGAAACCAAGGACACAAACACCAGACAGCACCAACTTCTTCAGCAAAGACAACATTCTCAAGCTAGTGGACCTGTGCCTCACCACCCACTTCACATTCAATAACTAGACCAACAAACAAATCAACAGAACAGCCATGGGTTCACCAATATCAGGGTTCCTAGCAGAAGCAGTAATGCAGAGACTCGAACAAACAACTATCCAACCCAAACTTTGGGTCCGCTACGTGGATGACATCTTCGTGATTACAAATCGGAACAAATTAGAGGAAATCTACAACATCATCAACAATACCCTTACTTGCATAAAATTCACAAAAGAGGAGGAGAAAGACAACAAACTGCCATTCTTAGATGTCACAGTAGAACAAACAGTTAATAGAGAACTTCAAACCAATGACTACAGGAAACCACATACGGACCTAATATTGAACTGCAGAAGTAATCATCCCAACATCCACAAACGAAGCTGCATCAGAACATTATTTCAACGAGCCACCACACACTGCAGCACAGAGGAACTATGAATAGCCGAAGAAAATCACCTTTACAGTGTATTCAGGAAGAACAGATACCCAATAAACACTGTCTGCCAATTTCTCAACAACAAACCCAAACAAGCAGATACAACGCTCCCAGAAATTCTAGCCACATTACCTTGCATCAGAGACATCTCTGAAGTGACTACCAGACTACTCAGACCCCTCAGCATCATGGTAGCCCACAAACCTACCAACATGCTTAAACAGCAGCTGATGAACTTAAAGGATCCTATACAAATAACCAGCAAAATGAATGTCATTTACAAAACACCATGCAAGGTCTGCAACAAACACTACATTGGACAGACAGGCAGAAAACTAGCCACCAGGATACGTGAACATCAATCAGCCACCAAAAGACATGACCCACTATCACTAGTGTTCTTATACACAGTCGAAGAAGGACAACACTTTGACGGGGACAACACATCCTCCTGGGACAGGCTAAACAGAGACACGCAAGGGAATTCCTGGAGGCCTGGCATTCAAACCAGAACTCCATCAATAAGCACATTGATTTTGACCCTATTTACCAACCTCTGAGAAAAAGAACTGGAAATGATATCACCCACCTTAACAGTCCAAGACACATAAATAGAAAGTGGGACAGAACACCAGCGCTTCACCAGAGGCTCACTGATGATGTTACCTAGCATGGTGATGAAACGTCTGAGAACAAATCTTCCAGTTCAGCGAGCTAATTTACAACCTGAACCAACAAACAACCAATTACTGTATCTTTATTGTCAAATTGACTTTATAAAACAGACATATGATGATGAGATTAACAGAAAATTTAAAACCCATTCTGAGCAAAACCTCCCTCCAACATCAATGAAATCATTGCTGCGATTGGTTTAATGATGAGACAAAGTAAAGATGTTAGTTGTCAAAGTGACGGGTGAGAAACCCAGTTTCTGTTCCTGAAATAATTCCAACCTCATCCCCAAATACTGAAACTCCTCCTGTAGGTTTTGTTCACTTGTGGTTTAATTATCACCAATGATTTCATTTTCAATGTTTCATTACAAAATAGTTCAAACTTTGAGAAACTAGGGTCTATGTGATGAGCTGCAATGTGGATAGATCGTCTTGCTGCCATTTTGGAATTAATTGAATAATTTGGAAAATTGGACCTTCACTTTCTGTTACCTTGCTCCCAAGGACAGCTGTTACTGAGTGTCCAACACATTCTCATCCTAACTTTATATCCTGCTCCCTGACAGCTGACCCTCGACTCCCTAACCTTCGATCTCCTGACCCAACCACCTGACCCTAACACATAATCCACAGCTTCCAAACACCCACCCGGTGACACCCCACCCATCACCCCCGTCAACACCCATCGCTCCCCCAACTCCCACCTAACATCCATGGGCAGCACGGTGGCTCAGTGGTTAGCACTGCTACCTCACAGCGCTAGGGACCCGGGTTCAATTCCAGCCTCTGGCGACTGTCTTTGTGAAATTTGCATGTTCTCCCAGTGTCTGTGTGGGTTTCCTCCAGGTGCTCTGGTTTCCTCCCACAATGCAAAAGATGTGTAGGTTAGGGTGAATTGGCTATGCTAAATTGCCCGTAGTGTTCAGGGATGTGTAGGTTAGGTGTATTAGTCAGGGGTAAATGTAGATTGTAATAGGGTAGGGGAAAGGGTCTGGATGGGATACTCTTCACAGAGTCAGTGTGGACGTGTTGGGCCAAATGGCCTGTTTCCATATTGTAGGGATTCTAAGTTCAATACCCACAAACCAAGATGCTGCCTCAGCCCTCAGCCCCCAGCCCTTAGCCCCCTTAGTTTCTTGAGCACTCAGCCTCCCAATTCTCCTTGTGTTCCAGTTCTGTGACTGAACCCAAGAGTGAGTGAGTGTGGGGTAATGTCTCTGTGAGGGCAGTAGCTCCTATTGTCTGAGAATTTTAGGCACACCCATGTTGCCCCCACCCCTGACCTTTCTGGATCTGGAGTTTTAATGCCCTCACTCCCTGAACTCCCAATGCCTCAGACCCTAACTCAGATAGGAGTCTGTACCAGTATCAGTTCTGTGTGTGTGTTGGTGGAAAGAGAATCTGTCATGGGGGCAAGTTAAAGGTCATTGGGTGGCTCAGGAGTGACTCAATTACCAAGATCTTAATGCGATTGCTTCTGTCATTGATTACATTCTCACTAAAATGTTCTTCCTCACCTGATCCCTCTGAGGAACACACACCAAGTGACCTGTCACATCCTCCATCTCACACCTGCATATTTCAGTAGAAATGGCCCGGAATACCAGATTAACCCAAACACCCAGCTTTACCCATTGACCAGTTTAACCCAACTGACTAACAGCAGTTGCTCGATCTGACAGGGATCAATGCTCCATCCTGGTTACCCTGTGACTGTTTCTGAGACATTGCTCATTGTTGAATGGTCCTCAGGTAGGTGATCACCTGCATCTTCTCCCAGTGTCGCTGACAATTCCAAAACCCTCGGCCGACACAGCCCCAACTCTAGCCCCGAGGTTAACTTGAATCTCTTTGTTGTTTCTCTCACTGACCCCTGGTAAACAGTCAGCTCAAACAATTAGAAGTGGCATCTTGTTGATCCAATCAGATCCACCTACTAACCAATCAGATCCACGTACTAACCAATCAGATCCACGTACTAACAAATCAGATCCACGTACTAACAAATCAGATCCACGTACTAACCAATCAGAACTGCTCAAGGTTATTTTGACCCAATTAGAACTGAGCTTTTTGTGGTATTTCTGAACTTTGAATTGTTTTATTAAATTGTAACAAGATCCTTGGAGTAGGCAGAATTTAGAAATTCAGTAACAATTATACAAGGTATGCAGATTAATAAGAGCCTGAGAGAGGGATCATGATGCCCTGCTCCATCAGGTAGAATGTGCCAGGACCCAGTGCGTCACAGGTTCTCCATGTAAATGAAACAGGGTTTGACCATCTCAATGGTTTGTAGCCGAACACTGGACATGAAGCGCCTGCTGCTGCCCCTGGGATTGTAGTTCAGTGTGGTCCTGAAAATGTTTTTTGTACGTTTTGGGAAAATGATGGTGGTGCTCTCAAACCGCAGAGGTTTCTGACGAGGCTCGAATCGGAGTTGTGATTTATAATTCCTCCAAGTGCAGTTGGGAGTGGTGATGATGGTCTCAGTGTAGAAAGTGATGGTTGGAACTGTTTCGTAATAGATACAGTCCCGGTAGTGCTTCTCGGAGTCATACCTCACAAGAGAGTGACAGCTGTAAACACAACAACCCAACAGTTAACTGTGTCCCTCAGTGACTGCCATCTTCCTCCAAACCCCCAGTACCCGGGCACTAATCTCATTGGAACTGGGCAGGCTCTCTCTACCAACCTGTCCCTGCACTTTAAATGGAAAATACAAGGAGAAGTCAACAAGCCATTAGGGCATAGGAGCAAAATGAGGCCATTCAGCCCATTGAGTCTGCTCCACCATTCTATTGTGGCTGGTATATAACTAGCTGCATCTGGCTACAACCAGAGTTGTCATCCCTTAAGCTTCATAACCAAATTATAAAGTGATTTGTTCAAAGTTTTCAAGATATTTTGGTCAAGTTTTTTAGGGTTTGATAAAGTACCATAAAACTGGCCAATCAGCAAAGGGGCAATTCATGAAATGGAGGAGAGAACAGTGACAGTGATGATCAATCCAGAGTGAGGGGCAATTGTGATGTTTTCACATACTGATTCACTCTGCTGTCATGTATTAACTCCTCCTGGATCTAATCCTTACGAGATAGGAGCAGAAATAGGCCATTCAGCCCATCGAGTCCACTCTGCCATTCTGAGAGATCATGGCTTGTCTGCTAATCCTCAACATCACGCTCCCATTCTTTCCCCATAACCCTTGATTCTCTTACTCATTAACAATCTGTGTCCCTCAGCCTTGAAGATACTTAATGACCCAGCCTTGATAGCCCTCTGTGATACATAATTCCACAAATTCACTGAGAGAAGAAATTTCTCCTCAACTCTGTCCTAAATAGATGACCTTTTGCTCTGAAATGATGCTCTCTCTGGTCCATCACTCTCCCACAAGGAAAAACAGCCTTTCTGCATCTCCCCTGTCAAGTCCCTGAAGAATTTTGTAAGTTTCAATAAGGTTACCTCTCATTCTCCTGAACAGGTCCAATCTACTCAACCTCTCCTCATAGGTCAGTCCCTCCAGATCTAGGATCAATCCAGTGAACACTCTCTGGACTGCCTCCAAACTGTTCACAGTATTCCAGCTGTGGTCTGACCAGTGCCATGTATAGTTTTAACAAAACCTTCCTACTTTCATATTCAACTCCCTTTTAAATAAAATCCAACATTCCCTTTGCCTTCTCTATTATCCACTGAACTTGGATGCTAGCTTTTTGTGATTCATGGACGAGGATTCCCAAATTCCTCTGTGCTGTAACTTTCTGCCATCTTTCTCCATTTAAATAACTCAGCTCTTCTATTCTTCCCGGTAAAATGCAGAACCTCACATTTCCCTATGCTATATTCTATCAAGCTTTTGTCCATTGTTAATCCCATCTATATCGCTGTAGACTGTCACCCTCACCATTTGTCTTTTAACCTATTTTTGTATCATCAGCAAATATGGCTACTACATTCACTTGCTTCATTCAAATCATTAAAATATATATTTTAAACAATTGTGGCCCCTGCACTGATCCCTGTGGCACTCGATTGGGTAAGGGTCACCATTCTTTAAATGCAACTTTTAAAAAAAAGGTTTTGTGATTTACACATGAAAGAAGTGAAACTATCACTGTATTCTAACAGATGAAAGGCTTAACAGAATCAATTTTTCAATGTATAATTTCAGTTACATCACACTGCAAATTTTTGCTATAAATTTCTGTGTTACGATCGAGCCCTCCACTATCACCTGATGAAGGAGCATCGCTCCAAAAGCTAGTGCTTCCAATTAAACCTGTTGGACTATAACCTGGTGTTGTGTGATTTTTAACTATGGAAATCCAAATATATTAAATCCACAGCTTCCCCTTTATCTATCCCACTTCTCAAAGAATTCTAGTCAACTTGTCACATGACCCTGTTTATGCAATTTCAAAGAGACATGACCATTTTCTGAATGACACACATTAAACTAATTGGCTTCTCATTATCTGTTTTTATTTTGTCTCCCTCACTTTTTAAATGCAGAGGAACCTCGATTATCCCTCCGAAGGACAGGGACTGGGAGTATTTTGTTCAGCTAATCGAATGCCGGATAATATAGTTAGCCACACATGGTGACCTTGCAATCTTGTTCGGATCATCTGAAATTCGGTTAATCAAATGACAGATAATCGAGGTTCCTCTGTAAGTGTAACTTGGCAGTTTTTCCAATCCCCTGAGACTTTTCTCTTTCTCCTTTATCTTGAATATGATGCTGAAGTTGAGGGGGTTCATGTCGGTGAGGGAGTGTGAGTTTGAGAAGTGAGTGAGTGACTAAGTGAGTTAATGCCCAGTTCCAGTCACTGACTCTGTCACTGACTGTGACACTAGGGAGTGTATGTGAACCAGCACAGTGTGTGTGATATCAGCTGTGGGCCTTGAAACTTGTCCAGACAAGAACCTTCCCCCCCCCCCCCCGCCATTTCTGCCACCTTTAATATCCCACCCAGTCTAATCCCACTCCCCCTCACCAGATTCTCACAATCCTTACCGGATTTCCTGTGCTGATTCACAATTCAGCTCAATTCTCTCACCAAAGCACACAGGCTGCATTCTGTGCCTTGGATCCAATGGGAGTGAGTTCAGGGAGATGTACGGAATCTGGAAACAAACAAAAGCCAGTTACTCGGGATGGCGAGATGGACTCCTTGTCTGGTCTGGCCTACATGTGACTGCAAACTCTCAGCATTGTGGTTGACTCCTTGCCCCCTGGGGATGGGTAACAAAGGCTGGCCCAGCCAGTGATGTACTCTTTCTGTCAATGTATCTTAAAAAAGAACTAAAATTGAGTGAGACGTAGACAATAATGGAAGTGACAGACATAGAGCAGACAGCCAGGGGGGAAACATGTCCAGAGATTAGAATCAGAGTCAAAAACCAACTCAAAGATAGGTACTTGGTTTCAAAGGGAAAATGAGCATCAAAATATTCAGAGAATCAGAGGTTTCTGTCAAATTGCTGTAAATGGTGATGCCATTGAACAAAGTCATAAAAATAATAAAACAAGTGGGAGGCTCAATTTCTATAGGGATAACATTAAATAACATTAATTAACATTCCATAGGGATAACATTAAACATTCAATAAATTAGAACCAACTTTTATCAAGACAACATGCAGAGGCTGATCACTAACTTATAGAAAGGATGCAGAGATACTGGAGAAGGTGCAGATAAAGCATCCAGCAAACCATACCAGAACCAAAAGGTTATCACGAAAGGGAACATTTCTCTCAGAAAGAGATCCAGGAACACTTTGCAGTTAGAAATGTAAATCAATACAAGGCTTCTTTATTAATCCCATTCATTCCACCAGCATAAAGTTTTCATACCGATTTCCCTGATTTTCACCCTCTTTTAGACCCAGGTTGACAGAAAGCACAGACTATGTTTCTATTCTTAGCAAGAAATACTATTTCTTACAAGCAAATAGATTCTAGCTATCGATAAATAATTATTAATTATCAGCAAAGTGTGTCATTACATTCCCATTATCCTAACACAGTGGTTGCCACCTTAAAAGGGAATATTACTGTGGAGTTTTGTTACAGACGGAATTGCTTAGTGCTCTGTTGAGTTTGATCCAGTCAGCATCATCCCATCAGACAGTCATTCCACTGAGATAAGGGTCAGAGTCAGACTGAGATTTCTCCCCTCCCAGGCCATGTGCCCAGATCAGATTCTCTGTGGGAGACTGAGAGGATCTGCTCTGTAAAACACAAGATAGAGAAAGTGTATAACATTGAGGGAGATAAAAAAAAGAGACAGAGGGAAAAGAGTGAGGGTGAATAGAAAGAGAAGGGACTACAGAAAGAGTGTGAATGAAGAGATGATGAAAGAGTCAGAGAATGGAATGAGTAATAGGATGGAGTGTAACAGAGAGAAAGAGCATGGGATAAGCAGTGTTTCTTCTGAAAATCAGCCAGTCTTTGACATTTACAAAGGAGAAAGCACAGACTATGTTTCTATTCTTAGCAAGAAATACTATTTCTTACAAACAAATAGATTCTAGTTATAGATAAATAATTATGAATTGTCAGTAAAGAACTCTACAAGTTAAAACTCTAACCCCCCCTTTATAAACTCTCTCTCTGCATATGTATACAGATACAAAATGAATGGATGTTATGGACAGAGGGAAAGAGAATGGCCGCTGCCCCAGGGTTTGCTGAGATTATCCTTTTGGCTTGTCAGGACCTGCTTGAGGAAGGCACAGAGTAATTGATACTCAGTTTATAAAGTCTCTGATAGCTTACACAACTGTTGAGGTGAAATATATTGGCTGTCATTAGGCTTGTGGGTATTTGTTACTGCAGAGAAAAGGGCAACACCTTTGTTTGCAAAGGTCCTATGGCTTCTGACCAAATATTCACACCCACAAGGTGTTCATTTACGTGGAAGCCAATCACATTGCTGTTGGCAGGCAGAGGCCCTTTGACATCAACTACTGATTACTTTTTTATAGACCGATCAGCTATTTGTTGCTGGCTAAATCTCCCTTTGTACATGCTTCCTGACTGTAGCCGATTTCTAGTCTTTACCCCACTGCTTGAACAAGCAGCAGTGTAAACAGCACTTATAATGAGGGTCAGCAACTTGCTCTTAAAAAATGTAGCAATCCTTTCAATAGTTTTGAAAACAACCCTTTTCAAATTTTGTTCCACAATCAAAAACAGCAGATATTAAAGAGGATACAATCTTTACATTATACTTAAGTTTATACATGAACCAGTTAATAAGGTGCAAATTATAGCAAAGAGTGATCAATAATCATCTTCAGTTCTCAGCCAGTCCAGCCAACACCACTGTGACCTCCACCCCAGGGTAGGCAAGGAAACAGATACCAAATCCATTCCAGATAGAAGGGCAATCAGTCTGATCCATACTACCCATCAAGCCAATCTGACTGCCCCCCAAAGATTCAGAGTTGCTGGTTAACATGCCCTGTTATGTATCTGTAGTCCAGAGCTCTGAACAGTAATGGGAGAAGATCCCATTTTTCTTTCCATCTCAGGTTGATCAGGAATCTCTCCTGCTCTTACCACCTGCCATTGGTCTGTGTTGGAAATATTTTCAAGTTTACACTCAATCTGTCTGGCCAGGTTATGAAAACACCTTCTTTCTCCATAGAGTGGGACTTGAACCAGTTGATCAGAAGTAGAGACATTACCTATTGCATGACAGGATTAAAAAGACAAGGCCATTAACAAAGAAAACAGCTCCATCAAAACACCAAATGGAGGTGGAGTCATTACTGTCTGCAATAAACAGTAGGAGACAGCTGGAACACAACATTGTTGAGTGGGACATGAACCCAAAGCTTCTGGTTCAGTGACAGGGGCACTACCTATTGCTGTGTAAGAGCTCCTGCTAAATAATGAGCACCCAACACTGGCTGGCTGTATTACTGCTGAAAGTAATAATCCAGCCTAATGCAGTCTTGTACCTAGGTCACCATAATTCACACATGGAGCAAAACTGGCTGGAGGGACAGTGTGGGACATTGCTGTCCTTGTGTGCTGCAGAAACAACATCACCAAAAACAGGCACATGGAGGAATTTGGAACAGACGTCGTCGCCGATCTGGGAGCTGTGCCTGTGGTACAACCTCGTGTTGATATTAATGCTGGCCTCACAGACGCACACTGACATCACATCGTCCTTTGTAATTCCAACAAACTGCACGCGTTCCTCTAAAAGGATCGGATTTTCTGCCCTCCCTAATCTTATGTGGGAAAGTATCTTCAGATTAAATATCCCTTTACTAAATCTTGGCATTTAACAGTTCCCACAGGAACCTCAGAATTACCCATAATCCCCAATAATGAAAACAATATAAATTGATATCAAGCATCAAATGGGAGTGGAATAAGGAGCAATTGTAGCTGAAAATGTGTTGCTGGAAAAGCGCAGTAGGTCAGGCAGCATCCGAGGAGCAGGAGAATCGATGTTTCGGGCATGAGCCCTTCTTCAGGAATCCTGAAGTTGATTCTCCTGCTCCTTGGATGTTGCCTGACCTGCTGCGCTTTTTCTGCAACACATTTTCAGCTCTGATCTCCAGCATCTGCAGACCTCACTTTCTCCCTAAGGAGCGATTGTAACCAACATTAATGTGGATTGGGGTGTGTCTGGTTTCAATGTCAATATCCACATCAGAGGGTGTGGGGGAAGGGGCTAATGAGTTAAAGTTAAGGCATGTGACCATCAACACACACCTACTTATTCTTTGTCCATTGGGGAATATTGGGGTTGTGTAGATTCAACAGGAATGTACTGGAATGGGCCTCTGGCTGAGTTATTAGGATCACCTTGGTCGGAAGTTTCTGGTGGCTGCGTGGCTTCTGAGGTTTGGAAATCCCTGCCACATGAGAGAGAGAGAGGTGGCAGCTGCTGACTTCAGAATTACTTTCCTTCAGTATTCCTTGTGGGTTGGGAAGATCACGAATGTTCCTCAATATAGGATTGTCAGGCAAGTCTTCAAACCCTCCAGCTCCAATTCCTGTTTCCATCCTTCCCTCTCCAGCCCAGATCCACACATCCTTTCCCACCCCCCCCCCCCCCCCCACCCCACCTGCAATTACACCCACCCTCACCCTGTCCACCTGCTTGTTCACACTGGTTTACCTGGTCATGTTTTCTCAGTGAGAACTGATGCTATTTAAACACAGACAAGACGTTTGCCTATCACCCCACCTTACTGCTTTGTTGGCGGTTCTCAAGATTGTTAAGAGTTCAATCTAACTGTAAAATGACATCACATTGCTCAGGAAATCCAGCTCGTGATGAACAGCAAGCTGTTTCCAAACCAACCTGAGAGATGTTTTGATACAGTTTCTGATATTGAATGTACAGGTCAGAGATTACACAGAGTGAAGAGATTTCTCCGGATCTAACTGGATCTCTCTCACTATGATCCTGAGTGAAGTGAGATCCTGAGTTCAATACTAATGCACTAAGTTGACCATCCTGTCTCCAGGAGCATCATTATCAACAATTTAAACCCTGTCACTGCCCAATAAAATCTTACCATCAACTCTGACTATTCCAGATTCTATGACAGTATCAGAAGGTACACACTGCTGCTACTGAGTGTCCGTGGTGGAGGGAGTGGGTGTTTGTGGAGGTGGTGCCAATCAAGTGGGGACTGCTTTGTCCTGGATGGTGTGTAGTTTCTTGAGTGTTGTTGGAGCTGCCCCCATCCAGGCAAGTGGGGAGTATTCCCTCACCCTCCTGACTTGTGCCTTGGAGATAGTCGAGTCAGGAGATGAGTTCCTTGCGACAGTTTTTTCAAAAACTTCATTCACGGGATATAGGTGTCACTGGCTAAACCAGCATTTATTATTCATTGCTAATTGAGAGTCAATGGCATTGCTGTGGGTCTGGAGACACGCAAACCAGACCTGGTAAAGTTAAAAATCACACAACACCAGGTTATAGTCTCAACAGGTTTAATTGGAAGCACTAACTTTCGGAGCGCTGCTCCTTCACCAGGTGGTAGACTATCACCTGATGAAGGAGCGTCGCTCCGAAAGCTAGTGTGCTTCCAAGTAAACCTGTTGGACTATAACCTGGTGTTGTGTGATTTTTAACTTTGTACACCCCAGTCCAACACCGGTATCTCCAAATCAGACCAGGTAAGGCATGGTAATTTCCTTCCCCAAAAGGATATTAATGAACTAAATGGGCTTTTCCCAACAATTGACAATGGATTCACGATTGTCATTAGATTCTTAATTCTAGGTTTTTATTGAATTCACACTCCACCATCTGCTGTGGCAGGATTCAAACCCAGGTCCCCACGACATTACCTGGGTCTCTGGATTAAGTGTCCAGCGACAATATCACTAGACCATTACCTCCCCTAGTATTCCCAGCCTCGGACCTGTTCTTGTAGTCACAGTATTTATGTGGCATGTCCAGTTGAGTTTCTGGTCAATGGTAACCCCCAGGATGTTGATAGTGGGGGATTCAGTGATGGCAACATCCTTGAATGTCAAGGGCCTGTGATTAGATTGTCTCTTATTGATGATGGTCATAGCTTGGTGTTTATATGGTGTGAATGTTACTTGCTGCTTGTCAGCACAAGGCTGGATATTGTGCAGATCTAATTGCATTTTAACATGAACTGCTTCAGTATCTGAGGACTCATGAATGATGCTGAACATTGTGCAAACATCAGTGAACATTCCCACTTCTGACCTTATGATGGAGGGAAGGTCATTGATGAAGCAGCTGAAGATGGTTGGGCCTAGGACACTCCCCTGAGGGACTCCTGCAGAGATGTCCTGGAGCTGAGATGACTGACTTCCAACAACCACAACCATCTTCCTGTGTGCTGGGTATGATGTTAACCAGTAAGGCTTTGCCCCCTAATACCCATTGATTCCAGTTTTGCCAGGGCTCCTTGATGCCACACTCGGTCAAATGCAATCTTGATGTCAATGACTGTCCCTCTCCCCTCCCCTCTGGAATTCCGCTCTCTTGTCCAGGTTTGACCGAGGCTGTAGTGAGGTCAGGAGCTGAGGTGCCTTGGAGAACCCAAACTGGGCACCACTGAGCAGGTTATTGCTGCTTGAGAGCACTGTGGATGACACCTTCCATCACTTTACTAATGATCAAGAGTGGACTGACGGGATGGTAATTGGCCGGATTGGATTTGTTCTGCTTTTTGGGTACAGGACATACCTGGGTAATTTTCCACATTGTCGGCTAAATGCCGGTGTTGTAACTGTACTGGAGCATCTTGGCTCAGGAAGCAGCAAGTTCCAGAACACAAGTCTTCAGTACAATTACTGGAATGTTGTCAGGGCCCATAGCCTTTACAATATCTAGTGTCTCCAACTATTTCTTGATGTCAGATGGAATGTATCAAATTGGCTGGAGACTGGTGTCTGTGATGCTGGAGACCATTAGAGGAGGCTGAGATGGATCATCCACTCAGCACTTCTGGCTGAAGATTGCTGCGAAGGCATCAGCCTTAACTTTGCGCTGATGTGCTGGGCTTCTCCATCATTGAGGAGGGAGATATTTGTGGTGCCTCTTCCTCCAGTGAGTTGTTTAATTGTCCACCACCATTCAGGACTGTACATTTCAGGACTGCAGAGCTGAGAGCTGATCCGTTGGTTGTGGGATTACTTAGCTCTGTCTATCACTTGCTGCTTATGCGGTTTGACGTGCTAGTAGTCCTGTTTGGCAGTTTCACCAGGTTGACCGCTCATTTTCAGGTATACCTGGTGCTGTTCCTGGCATGCCCTCCCACAGTCTCCATTAAATCCCCTCAGCATTGAGGATCCCATGCAATCAGATCCCACTTTCTCACCTCTCCCACATTTGAACGATCCCTTGTTGTCAGTTCTCAAAGCAAACACACCTTTCTGTTGTGAGATGGATAATCAACATGCCCAAATGTCACTGGAGGCACCAGTCAGTGCTGACCCGGAGTGTAAATACCACCAGCAGATTACACTGAGACTGGGCTTCTCTCAGTTAATACCACCCCCCACGTCTTACTAACTGTCAGCCAATCAGCAGTGTCTGCAGAAACCTTGCAACAGCACAACTGGTTCAACCCAAATGAGTGAATGGAATATAAGGAGACGGTCTCAGAATCAGAACTGATATCTGTCCATGCTTTATCCTGGAGCTTAACTGACTTTACCTGGTGTTTATCTAGCTCCATCCTGGTTTTTAACTAGCTCTATCCTGGTGTTACTCGTTCTGATGACTTGTTACCTTCTGCTGTCCTTTTCCACTTGCAGGAGTTGTGCAGTGTTTTGACTTGAGATGCAGTTCTTGTTCTGTCTTGAAAATGATTTGGGTCACAGCTTCACTGGTATCTAACACACTGTTACTCTCAGTAAGGCTCAGAGAATCCCCATGGAGGTGGGAAAGGAGATGGGGACTTGCACTGGGTGAGTATTTACAGATGGGACTCTAACTAAGAAATTCCAACATGGATTTGTTGGCATGGAATATTTGGGAGGTGTGTAACAAAGAGGGTATTATTAGTGTTTAATCAAACACATCCTTAAGACGAGCAGCACCGACAAATGGTCACTAACAGGTGGATGAGACAGTGATTTTATCTCTTTCATAGCCATTGGGGATGTTAACACACTGAAGGATTTCATTATCATACAAATTGCTAATTAGACAGCTCCCATGTTTAATACCCAATAAATCTGTGTGAAATGTTTGAGTGAGTATGAGTTACACACACACACCTCAAACCCTTGTCCCAGACTCTGAAAATTTTTTTGAATCTGCTTATTTCAGGCACCACATTCCAGCTCACAGCTCACTTTGTCAAAGGAGCAACTCTGCATCTTACTTTAACAATCTGTGTCCCTGTGGTCTCTGACACTCTGTTACTGCTGTAAATTAATCCTCCTGATTTACTCCATCAAATCCTTCCAGATGTGGAAAATCTTGATTGAACTTGCCCAATCCCTTCTGCGCCCTAAGGTCCACAATCCTAACGTTTCCCGTCTCCCCACATTCAACTCCCTCATCCCTGTTCCCATCCTGGGAAGTCTCATTCCTAACCCTCTCCGAAGTCTCCAGCCCAATGGAACAGCCAACTCAGAGCTCCACCTGAAATTTGCAAATGTTTAATTTGCCCCTTGTTTCTTGCTCCATTCCTCTAATAAAATCTAACTGTTTTTTGAAGTGACCAACCCGGGACCCTGTGAATTATTTGTTGACAATGCAATCCACTCCCCCCCCCCCCCCCCCCACACCATCGCACTCCCACCCACCACAAACCTGCTCCAGTTACTTTATTTTGTATTTTTTAATTCTTCCAAACAAAATGCATCAACTTTAATTTGTGATGTGTCCCAACTGTCATCCTCCCTGTTGTTAATAATTTAGGAAATGTTATGCATAGCTTCATAAGCATCATTAAATACAACAACACATTAAGCACCAAACACTTCAACAATGACTACCTACTTTTATATAACACCTTTAACACAGTAAAATTGCCCAGGACACTTCACACCATCCCTCAGGCAGGGACTGAAAGATGCAGCTGGGTGGCCAGGTGTCTCAAGGAGAACCTGAAAGGAGGATACTGAGGTCAAGGAGCTTTGGAGGGAATTCTGCGGGGCTAAGGACCCAGGCAGCTGTAGGTAAGGAGTGATGAAAGTTGGGATGTTGAGATTGGAATAAGAGGAATGTCTATTACGCTGCAAACACCTTGAACAAACCTCAAAAAGCCAGAATTGAGAAACCTCTCAATCCCCTCTATTTCCTTCTACCCATCTCTTACCCCATCACCTTACAGTTAAACCTTGTTCCTACCAGTTTTCCCTCTTGGCTCCTTGTGGCTGGTGCTGGGCTGTTTCTCAAGGATATTGGGTTTCCTTTGTCCTCAGGAATCCGTGGAGAAAGTGCAAAGAAAGGTGGGCTGGGGCTGAGAGGGAGCCCAGAGTCAGGACTGTCCAGAAAACGTTCCTGGTTCTTACATTTCATCTCAAAGTTCTCATTCATGTCTTGCAAGTTTAAGTGACCCACCATTGCGGGGTGTCCAGCAAAATTAATCTCAAGTTAATCATGAGCCAGAGATCCAGGTAGATCTGGAATTTCTCCAAATCTCAGCCAGAAGGGAACCTGCAAAACAAAAGCAGAGTGAGAAAGGACTTCAGGACCACGAGCAGAGTAGGTCTCTGGACTCTAGAGAGAGAGAGAGAGAGAGAGACACAGACTGAGAGACACTAAAAATGGACAGAAACATATAGAGACAGAGGAAGAGACACACACAGACACAAATAGAAACAGAGAAAAAGAGAGAAATAAAAGATACAGAAATGATACAGAAGGATTGTGAGAGAAACAGATGCAATACTGAGAGAAAGGCAATGTAACACACAGAGACAGAGCAACTGGAGAGTGAGAAAATGACAGAAACACACATATTCTCAAACTCACAAACACACATTTCAGACTCTAACAAACAAAGGTACAAAGTACTCACAAAGGGAGATGGCACTCAGTGGTTTGTTATCTTTCTTTGAGCTTTGGAACATGAATTGCAGTTGGGGGTTATAAGCAAGAGTGTGCGTGCCCAGGCATACGCGACCGATTAAAGAAAGGCTCCCCTCAGCTTGGCATCGAGCCAACCAACCAAGACTGTGGAATTTCTCAAACACAGCCGGAACTGATTAACCATTTGAATATCTGTCACTGAACAAGATGCAATTAAAAAGCCCAGAGTGCTCACCGCCGCCCATCCATCAGAATCACGATTCACTCATTGCACTATTGCCTGGAAAGCTCTTTTATTGAAGTCAGTGGGTCATCTTCACTTCCAGACTGTTTGTTGATTTCTCATTCGGAGATTTGAACACTGGTCAGACAGGAAGCAGAGTCCAGTTTCAGAACCAAAAATCTGAACTCAGGCCTCAATCCCAAACTCCCAGATTGGGATCTTCCTGGTTTCAGGACACGGACAGCAGCAAGGGGGGGTCTCTGTCTCGGAGCATGCTCAGACCAGTGCACTGTGTTAGTGTAAGTGCTCCTTCTCTCTCTCCCAGCATGTGGTCCATGTGTTGTAGGTAGACATACAAGTTTAACATATGAGGAGCATTTGAGGATTCTGGGTCTATACTTGATGGAGTTTAGAAGGATGAGGGGGAATCTAATTGAAACATACGGAATACTGATTGGCCTGGACAGAGTAGATGTTGGGAAGATGAGAGACTAGGACCTGAGGGCACAGCCTTAAAGGGACAACCTTTTTGAACAGAGATAAGGAGAAACCTCTTTAGCCAGAGAGTGGGGAATCTATGGAAGTCATTGCCACAGAAGGCTGTGGAGGCCAGGTCATTGAGTATATTTAAGACAGAGATAGATGTGTTCTTGAGTATCAAGGGGATCAAGGGTTACAGGGAGAAAGCGGAAGAATGGGGTTGAGAAACTTATCAGCCATGATTGAATGGGGGTACAGACTTGATGAGCTGAATGGCTTAATTTCTGTTGTTATGGTCTTTTTTTTTAGATTAGATTACTTACAGTGTGGAAACAAGCCCTTCGGCCCAACAAGTCCACACCGACCCGCCGAAGCGCAACCCACCCATACCCCTTACCTAACACTACGGGCAATTTAGCATGGCCAATTCACCTAACCTGCACATCTTTGGACTGTGGGAGGAAACTGGAGCACCCGGAGGAAACCCACGCAGACACGGGGAGAACGTGCAAACTCCACACAGTCAGTCGCCTGAGGCGGGAATTGAACCCCAGGTCTCGGGCGCTGTGAGGCAGCAGTGCTAACCACTGTGCCACAGTGCCGCCCGTGTGTTGTAGTTTTACAATGTCCTTAGGGAGGGAATTCCAGGATTCTGACCTAGTGACACCCTAGTCGAGATGGTGAGTGGCTTGGAGGGGAACTTAAAGGTGGTGGTGTTCCCATGTATCTGCTTGTCCTTCTAAATGGAAATGGTCATGGGTTTGAAAGGTGCTGTCTAAGAAGTCTTGGTGAATTTCTGTGGTGCATCTTCACACCGCTGATACTGGTTGTCAGTGGTGGAGGGAGTAGATGCTAATGGATGTGGTCCCAATTGAGTAGGCTGATTTGTCCTGGATGGTGTCAAGCTTCTTTGACTGTTGTTGGAGCTGCACCTGTCCAGGCTAATGGGGATTATTCCATCACATTCCTGACTTGTGCCTTTTAGATGGTAGTCAGGCTTTGGGGAGTCAGGAGGCGAGTCACTCACCACAGTATTCCCAGCCTCTGACCTGCTCCTCTAGCCATTACTTTTATGTAATGAATCCAGTTGAGTTTCTAGTCAATGGTAACTTCAAGGTTGTTGATACTGGAAGATTCAGTGATGGTAACACCACTGAATGTCAAGGGGTGGTGGCTAAATTATCTCTTATTGGAGCTGGTCATTAATTGGAATTTGTTGGCACAGATGTGACTTTATATATGTCAGCCCAAGCCTAGATATTGACCAGATCCTGTTGCATTTGAACATGAACTTCCTCATGGTTTGGGAATCACAAATGGTGCTGAACATTGTGCAATCATCAGTGAATATCCCCACTTCCGACCTGATGGAGGGAAGGTCATTGATGAAGCAGCTGGTTGGCCTGAGGACACTACCCTGAGGAACTCCTGCAGAAATATCCTGGAGCTGAGAAGGCTGACCTCCAACAATCACAGCCATCTTCCTATGTGTCTGATATGACTCCAACCACCAAAGATACCCACTGATTCCAGTTGTGCGAGGACTCCTTGGTGCCACACTCGGTCGAATACAGCCTTAATGGCAAAGGCTGTCCCTCTCCCCTCCCCTCTGCTTGAACCAAGGCTGTAATGAGGTCAGGAGCTGAGTGGCCCTGGCAGAACCCAAACTGGGTGCCACTGAGCAAAGCTTTGAATTAAGAAATTCAGAGGGAAAAGTTTGCTTGATCATGCTTATTGAAATTTTTGAGGAGTTAACCATCAATGTAATTTAGCCTTTTAAACGTAGGAATGTGGTGTCCGGGGATAAAGGACAGGAAGGATTGTTCACAGCATCAAGCCAAAGTGCTGGGAGTGGAGTAAGAGGCTGAAGATAGTGAATGAGGTTTCAGAAAGCTCAGTACTGGGATATCACCTCTCTATAGTTTACATGACCATTGCCGTGAAAAATACTATTACTGAAATTACAGATGACACCAATTTGAATGTGATAGTTAATATTGACATGGACTGTAACAAATTACAAGAGGATATTAATGTATTTTAGGAATGGGTAATAATGCTCAAATGAAATTGAGTACAATGTGAGGCAATATGTTTTCGATGGAGGAATACAGAGACTTCTCATTATTTGGAAGGTGCAAATTAAGGTGGGAAAGATGAACACACAGATCTGAGGAACACAAATACACTGATCCTTACAAGTTGTGCCACCGGTTAACAATGTCATTACAATAAAAAAAATTGTACAATGTTCATTTGAAAAGAATAGAATCAAAAGGAGGAAACTTGAACTAGACCTGTATTAAACTTTATTGGATCAGAGATCAAGCACTGTGTGCAGTTCTGGTTACCAGGGAAGTATTACATGGTGAGAGTAGAAATGTGTGAGTGAAAGTAATGGAAACTGAAATAACTGCACAGAGGCTCCCCTCACCAAGTCACCCATTATGTGCGAGTGCACAGTACATTGGCTGTGGCCATCACACTTGGAGTCAGTCCTCAACTGAGTAGATCCTAATCTCCTGGTTATACTGGTCCTGATTGGCCCAGGTTAACAACCTCAATAAAGAACTTCACAGTTAACGAGGTCCACTTGGTTCCAATTACTATAGAAACAGTTGGGAGACTTGTTCTTTTTTGATAGAGTAGGTGTGGAGAGTAAGTTTCCTCAAAGTTTGTGAGAAGATTTGTAGCTCGGGTGCTCGTTGTTGTGGTTCTGTTCGCCGAGCTGGAAATTTTTGTTGCAAACGTTTCATCCCCTGTCTAGGTGACATCCTCAGTGCTTGGGAGCCTCCTGTGAAGCGCTTCTGTGGTGTTTCCTCCGGCATTTATAGTGGCCTGTCCCTGTCGCTTCCGGTTGTCAGTTTCAGCTGTCCGCTGTAGTGGCCGGTATATTGGGTCCAGGTCGATGTGTTTGTTGATGGAGTTTGTGGATGAGTGCCATGCTTCTAGAAATTCCCTGGCTGTTCTTTGTTTGGCTTGCCCTATAATGGTAGTGTTGTCCCAGTCAAATTCATGTTGCTTGTCGTCTGCGTGTGTGGCTACTAAGGATATCTGGTGGTGGCGTTTCGTGGCTAGTTGATGTTCATGGATGCGGATCGTTTGCTGTCTTCCTGTTTGTCCTATACAGTGTTTTGTGCAGTCCTTGCATGGGATTTTGTACACTACATTGGTTTTGCTCATGCTGGGTATCGGGTCCTTCGTTCTGGTGAGTTGTTGTCTGAGGGTGGCTGTTGGTTTGTGATTCTTGGTGTTACATCTCTATTTTTGAGTAGTGCTCAGAAACGGCATTTTATGAAAGCTTCTGGACTATTGACAAGAATAAAATCTAAGAGGAAAGCCAAGATTGACACTACATGAGAAGAGAGTTGATTGGAAGCTTCATCAATAGGGCCCAAGTCATTTGTTCATTGTGTAAACTGAAACAAGACACATCAAAACCATCCTGAGGGATAATGCTGGTCCAGATCAGGGCATTACTTGTTGCATAATGCATAAACACATGAAAGGTCCTAACAGAGTCAGGCTTGGCACTCAAAGGTCCTAACAGAGTCAGGATTGGCACTGAAAGTGTGTGGATGAATAAACTATCTGAAATGTTTGAGCAACAATTGAAGCCAGCTGTTTCAAGCTACTAATATACTGTGTCAATTCGAGTAGCATTTGCCACCAATAGGAGGCTGCTGTCTGGTCAGAAATATATTCTGGATTAGTGGTGCTGGGAGAGCACAGCAGTTCAGGCAGCATTCAAGGATCAGCGAAATCGACGTTTCGGGCAAAAGCCCGTCATCAGGATTAAAGGCAGAGAGCCTGAAGCGTGGAGAGATAAGCTAGAGGGGGTTGGGGGTGGTCAGAAATATATTCTGCCTGCTACACAATGAGTTTTGTGGTCTATGAGTTTCAGTGCCAGTGTGGTACCAGTTTTTTAGGTTGTACATCGCAATGATTGGCAGATTGTATCAAGCAGCAAGTTCCTTGGGTAATTGGTAATTGTCAAGTAGTAACAAAAGGAAAAGGACAAAAGAACAGATACCAGCCTTTTTTAGATTATAGAGCCAAAACCTTCCTTCTTTGGAGGAGGGATCACTGACTGGTTTACAGAATTTAATAGAAATATAATGCAGGTACAGACTCGACGGTTTGAAGTGAATTGTATGATTCTATGATGAAGGCTAAGCTAATCGAATTGACAAAACAGTTAAAAGAGGATGCCTGTGAAAGTTAAGAAAACAAAGTTAAAGTATTAGCAGATCACCTGGAATTGGTCAAATTACGAACGAATGAGACACATTAAATAGGACCTCAACTAAGTTTCCGAGAATTCAACTGGCTTTAAAATATCTTAAAGAAACGAAGCAGCTTGAGACAGAAATAAAATGAACATGAACTTGAGAGTAGAGCCCTTTCAAGGGAGGAGAAAGAAAGGAGAGGGCATTTCAAATAAGAGAGAAAGGAGAAACCAGCTGACAAGGCTGGATCTAGACAAAAGGCCCTGCCTCTGGAGAACATTCTGATGAGGAGTCATCTGAGTCTAACCCAAAGTCTAGAAAGAGAATGTTTACATTTTTACAGATTGCAGAAATTCTGAGGAAAGGTATGTGGAGACATTCTTTATTTCATTTGAAAAAGTAGCAAAACAAATGAATTGGCCAAAGAAAAACTGAGCACTGTTGGTGTAGAGCATGTTGACAGGTAGAACTCATGAAGTTTATATCTCACTTCCAGATTTCAGGATTTCTACGGATGATGTTGTGATAAAATATTGTAGGTGAACTTGCAGCGTGGGTTGGTACCTGGGACTTCGATGTTGTGGCTATTACGGAGACATGGCTAGAACAGGGACAGGATTGGCTGTTGCAGGTTCCAGGATTTAAATGTTTTAGTAGGGTCAGAGGTGGGGGTAAAAGAGGGGGAGGTGTGGCATTGCTTGTCAAAGATAGTATTACAGCGGTGGAAAGGACGATGGATGAGGACTTGCCATCTGAGGTAGTTTGGGCTGAGGTTAGGAATAGGAAAGGTGAGGTCACCCTGTAAGGAGTCTTTTACAGGCCTCCCAATAGTCCTAGAAACGTAGAAGAAAGGATAGGGAAGGTGATTCAGGAGATGAGTGACAGTAATAGGGTGGTTGTTATGGGGGACTTTAACTTTCCTGATATTGATTGGGAAAGCTATAGCTCAAGTTCGTTAGATGGGACAGTGTTTGTTCAATGTGTGCAGGAGAGTTTCCTGACACAATATGTAGACAGGCCAACAAGAGGTGAGGCCATACTGGATTTGGTTCTGGGTAACGAACCAGGCCAGGTGTTAGAATTAAAGGTAGGTGAGCACTTTGGGGATAGTGACCATAATTCAGTGATTTTTACTCTCGTGATGGAGAGGGATAAGTGTGTACTACAGGGCAAGAGTTATAGCTGGGGTCAGGGAAATTATGATGCGGTGAGGCATGACTTAGGATGTGTGGCTTGGAAAAGTAGACTCCAAGGCAAGAGTGTAAATGATATGTGGAGCTTGTTCAAAGAGCAACTATTGAGTGTCCTTGATAATTATGTACCTGTCAGGCAGGGAGGAAAGGGTCGTGCGAGGGAGCCGTGGTTTAATAAGGAATTGGAATCCCTTGTTAAATGGAAGAGGGCGGCCTACCTCAAGATGAGACGTGAAGGTCCAATTGGGGCGATTGAGAGTGATAGGGTAGCCAGGAAGGACCTGAAGAGAGAGCTAAAAGCAGCAAGGAGGGGACATGAAAGGTCCTTAGTCGGTAGGATTAGGGAAAACCCTAAGGCTTTCTATAGGTATGTTAGGAATAAAAGAATGACTAGGGTAGGAATAGGTCCAGTCAAGGATAGTAGGGGGAAGTTGCGTGTGGAGGCGGAAGAGATTGGGGAGACACTGAATGAATACTTTTCTTCAGTATTCACTCAGGAACAGGGCATTGTTGTCGATGAGAATACTGAGGCACAAATAAGTAGAATGGATGGCTTGGAGGTATGTAGAGAAGAGGTGTTGGAAATCCTGGAAAAGGTGAAAATAGATAAGTCCCCTGGGCCTGATGGCATTTATCCTAGGATTCTCTGGGAAGCAAGGGAGGAGATTGCAGAGCCATTGGCCTTAATTTTTATGTCCTCTTTGTCTACAGGAGTAGTCCCAGAAGACTGGAGGATAGCAAATGTGGTTCCCTTGTTCAAAAAGGGGAGTAGGGATAGCCCTAGTAACTATAGGCCGGTGAGTCTCACTTCTGTTGTGGGCAAAGTCTTAGAGAGAATTGTAAGGGATAGGATTTATGCACATCTAGATAGGAATAATGTGATCAAGGATAGTCAGCATGGTTTTGTGAAGGGCAAGACGTGCCTCACAAACCTTATTGAATTCTTTGAAAAGGTGACAAAGGAGGTTGATGAGGGGAAAGCGGTAGATGTGGTATATATGGATTTTAGTAAGGCGTTTGATAACGTTCCCCATGGTAGGCTACTGCAGAAAATACGGAGATATGGCATTGAGGGTGAGTTGGAGGTTAGGATTAGGAATTGGCTGGATGGAAGAAGACAGAGGGTAGTAGTTGATGGCAAAGTTTCTTCATGGAGTGCCGTCACTAGCGGTGTTCCGCAAGGATCTGTTTTGGGACCATTGCTGTTTGTCATTTTTATAAATGACATGGAAGAGGGGTTAGAAGGTTGGGTGAGCAAGTTTGCGCATGATACGAAAGTCGGAGGAGTTGTTGACAGTGAGGAAGCATGTGGCAGGTTACAGAAGGATATAGAGAAGCTGCAGAGCTGGGCAGAAAGGTGGCAGATGGAATACAATGTAGCTAAGTGCGAGGTGATTCACTTTGGGAAGAATAACAAAAAGATGGGGTACTGGGCTAATGGTCGGATACTTGGTAGTGTGGATGAGCAGAGGGATCTTGGTGTCCATGTACACAGATCTCTGAAAGTTGCCACCCAGGTAAATAGTGCGGTGAGGAAGGCATATGGCGTACTGGCTTTTATTGGTAGAGGAATTGAGTTCCGGAGTCCTGAGGTCATGATGCAGTTGTATAAGACTCTGGTACGGCCGCATCTGGAATATTGTGTGCAGTTTTGGTCGCCATACTATAGGAAGGAGGTGGAGGCACTGGAACGGGTGCAGAGGAGGTTTACCAGGATGTTGCCTGGTATGGAAGGAAAATCGTATGAGGAAAGACTGAGGCACTTGGGGCTGTTTTCACTAGAGAAAAGAAGGTTTACGGGTGACTTGATTGAGGTGTACAAGATGATTAGGGGGTTAGATAGGGTCAACAGTATGAACCTTTTCCCGCGTATGGAG
>NC_057734.1:384229-387675 GCF_004010195.1 Chiloscyllium plagiosum | reverse complement strand
GGGGGGTAGATATAGGACTGAATTTAGGGGTAGGTTCTTCACTCAGCGAGTCGTAAGTTCATGGAATGCCATGCCAGTAGCAGTGGTGGACTCTCCCTCTTTATGGGCATTTAAGCGGGCATTGGATAGGTATATGGAGGATAGTGGGTTAGTATAGGTTAGGGGGGTTGGATCGGCGCAACATCGAGGGCCAAAGGGCCTGTACTGCGCTGTATTCTTCTATGTTCTATGTTCTATGTTCTAAAATAGATCTGAATGAGTCAGCTCCTGACATGTACAGGCAAAAGTTAGAAATATAAAGGAACAGCCTGGGCAGACTAAAGTGAACATAAAAGGGAACAGTGAAGTATTTTTCACCATTGAATATGGGAATTAGGAGTAAAGAAGCTCCCAAGGAAATTATACTCTACGAATAATTTGAAGATTCTCTTCCTCCAGGAATCAGATCTCATGTTGGGAACCAAAAGCTGACATTGGAACGAATCCTTTTCACCATCACCTCCATCAACCAAAAAGGACAGAAGGTGTTTGAGTAAAAGGAAGGAAGGAAGAGTAAATCCTGGGAAAAGAAGGTTCATTGGGAATGCCCAGAAGGGCTAGAGGTTTCGAGTGTAAATAAAGTGATGTCCATTTAGACCATTTTTTGAATCAATCTGCTCAAAGATATTATTACACACCTCTGGAGCAGGCGGGAACTGAACCTGGGCCTCCTGGTTTAGAGATATGGACAACCACTACACACAAGAGGGTCCTTGATGTTCCTTCAGAATGCTGAAAGTTGGAGTTCATTTCTGGAGTGATTTGGAAAACAAGCTCAGCAAGAAATGGATCAAGTTGAACCTCAACTGAGCCTGAGCACTATCAGGGACTTAGATTCACTGGTGCATTTCTTAGAGTGATGTCCTGACTGATCAGAGTCGACCTGCCTCATTTAACATTTAAACAAAGCCTGGCAGTTAACTGTCAATCATCATTAATTGGTGCATTTTCTATAGCAATGCCTCCACCAATCAGTATTCTCCTCTTGAAATATAAATGTTGGTTTTCCTCTTGAATTAGTAATTCTTGTGAACTGTCTGCCAACTCCTGCAATTTTTGGACAATATGTGTGAGTTGGAGGTTTGGATTAGGAGTTGGCTGGCTGGAAGAAGACAGAGGGTAGTAGTTGATGGCAAAGGTTCATCTTGGAGTGCTGTCACTAGCGGTGTTCCGCATTTTTATAAATGACCTGGAGGAGGGGTTAGAAGGTTGGGTGAGCAAGTTTGCGGATGATACGAAAGTCGGAGGAGTTGTAGACAGTGAAGAAGGATATGGCAGGTTACAGCGGGATATAGATAAGCTGCAGAACTGGGCAGAAATGTGGCAAATGGAGTTCAATGTAGCGAAGTGTGAGGTGATTCACATTGGTAAGAGTAATAAAAAGATGGGGTACTGGGCTAATGGATGAGCAGAGGGATCTTGGTGTCCATGTACACAGATCTTTGAAAGTTGCCACCCAGGGAAATAGTGCGGTGAAGAAGGCATATGGTGTACTGGCTTTTATTGGTAGAGGCAATGAGTTCCGGAGTACTGAGGTCATATTGCAGTTGTATAAGACTCTGTTACGGCCGCATCTGGAGTATTCTGTGCAGTTTTGGTCGCCATATTATAGGAAGGATGTGGAGGCACTGGAACGGGTGCAGAGGAGGTTTACCAGGATGTTGCCTGGTATGGTAGAAAGATCGTATGAGGAAAGGCTGAGGCACTTGGGGTTGTTTTCATTGGAGAAAAGAAGGTTTAGGGGTGACTTGATAGAGGTGTACAAGATGATTAGGGGTTTAGATAGGGTCGACAGTGAGAATCTTTTTCCACGTATGGAGTCAGCTATTACAAGGGGGCATAGCTTTAAATTAGGGGGGGGTAGGTATAGGACAGATGTTAGGGGTAGATTCTTTACTCAGCGAGTCGTGAGTTCATGGAATGCCCTGCCAGTAGCAGTGGTGGACTCTCCCTCATTATGGGCATTTAAGCGGGCATTGGATAGGCATATGGATGATAGTGGGCTAGTGTAGGTTAGGTGGGCTTGGATTGGCGCAACATCGAGGGCCGAAGGGCCTGTACTGCGCTGTATTCTTCTATGTTCTATGTTCTATGTAACCTATCCTACAATGATTATTGCACCCAAAAGAGGCCATTCAACCCACCATTTCTATGCCAGCTCTCAAAGGCCAACACAACATGTCCCACTTCTCTGCAAATTTTCTGTCTTCAGTTAATGATCAAATATCCTTTTGAAAGGCCAATACCCATCACCTGGCATGGACAGCACTATGAGTAGATTTGATTGGCTTGAGGAGGGAAACAATGATCACGACACTGTCCTTGTGGAAATAAAGTCCTATCTTGACATTGAGAATAACTTCCGTCATGTTGTGTGGCACTATCACTGTGCTAAATGAGACAAACTTAAAACAGACCTAGCAACTCAAGCACCAGGCATACCTGAAGATCAGATGTCAACCTGGTGAAGCCATCAAACAAGACTACTTGCATGTCAAACAGCATTAGCATGCAAGTGATAGACAGAGCTCAATGATCCCTCAATCAATGGATCAAATAAAAGCTCTTGAGTTGCAAGATCTGTTTGGGATCTGAGACAGGTTAGGAGCAGGGCATTCAGCCTGCATCCCACTCCCATCTACCCCATCACCCCATCAGCCCAGCATCTCCCCCAACCCTCATCACTTGTTTAAGATGAGCAGACAGGCTGCAGAGCTGTCAGGAGCTGGTGAGGATCTCCCTCTGACTCTGCAATTCCCTCACCTGGCTAAAGCTGCGGGGTTATCCTGATCCTTGGATTCCTGGTCAAACAATTTTAAAATTGTTTTATATCTTTTCAATGAGGTTTGTTGCCTCAGTGTCATATTTACATAGCCCCCTTAGATAATGCCAAAAGGGAATCAGAGTGAGTGTGGATTTCTGAGACTTTAACCCTGATCTGACACAAACACAGTCCCTCTCTCCCCAAGGCCAGCCTAATGAACCTTTCCAGGACTGCCTCCAATACTAATCTCCCTCCTTAGATAAGGTGACCAATGAACCATGACCTCTGTGCACACATTACAGGTACCTGTGTTACCCCTGCCAACATGAATGTTTATCTATCTTTCAGTGACGAGTGGGTACTGCTGTTTGTTTTGTGGATTGAATCATCCTGTGAAATATTGTTTGACCTTTGATCACATTTGTTGCCGAGGCAACATTTAAAATCCAATTTACCTGTACACTTCCATCGATTTTTTAATATACTTAAACATATGTTTGCGTGCATCTACAAGTTTGTATGTGTGTGCGTCTGTGTGTGTGTGTCTGTGTGTGTGTGTATGTGCGTGTGTCTGTGAGTGTGGCTGTGTGTGTGTCTGTGTATGTGCGTGTGCCTGTGAGTATGCGTGTGTCTCTGTGTGTGT